>NW_026860153.1:0-46360 GCF_026571515.1 Ruditapes philippinarum
GAACTTGTAAAACATCTGCAAATTTGTTCTACATTAGTTCAAATATTTGGACAAAAGAAAAATATGTCTAGACAATTCTTAACAAGTGCATCATTTTGTTGAATTGGTCATATTTTTTTTTTTTTGGAAATATTTAGGAATTTTTATTTTTTTTATTTTTGAAAATAAATACCTTTTTGAAAGCATAACCAACAACACAAAAAGAAGTTACTTAAATATTATCGGAAAAAGTCATTTATTGAACAGATGCTGCTTGGAATTCATTTTTTCTTATGTTCTTTTTGGAGTTTTGAGGACAATCACACTCACTTCTATGCAACTTAAAAGTTGAGCACTTTAAAGCAATGGTAGTACTACCAAAGTTTAACTGTTTATACATGAATAAATAATATACACATTTATTTTGCAAACTGGTATACTGATTTTCATCAGATTTCATACTATATTTAGAATGAGTTTTGAATTAACCTAAAGAGATAAATGTTACAAAAGGAATTACCTCTCTAGCTTTTTGTACTGCCTCTGTAAATGCTTTAACTTGTCTAGAACAATTAAGTGGTTGTTTCATGTTATTTTGATAGCATTCATACACTTCCTGTTGAAGATCCTGGCAGACTGGTCCACCACTTTGTTTTCTGAAATAACAAAAAAAATATCATAGAACATTTAAACCAGTCTATTCAAAATTCTATTTCTAACAAAAATGACTTTAGTGGTATAGCAATAAATGACATTCTGTTGGCTTATCATGGGAATTAGGTGTTGTAACAATCAAATAGATTATTATCATTATTTCTAAAGCAGCATGCCTCCATATTTTTGTGTATTTTCATTAAAATTTAGGAAGATCCTTGAACAAACCAGTTACAAACCACCCTGATATTTGACATGTGTTCTCTCCTCTTGATTTACTTGTAAATTTAGGAAGCCTTCAAAAAACTATAACTATTGTTGAAGATTATTGAGATTGTTTAAGGTACCCGTTATAACAAAAGAACTCATGTATGTGTCAAAAATGTGCACAGAAAACAAGCTATTACTCTATTAGTTACAGGATGTGGTAGAAATATTGTGATCAATTCAGGCATTTCTTACAAAAAAAAAAACACACACACAAAAAACCCAAACAAGAGCTGTCGGTAGGACAGCAACGCTCGACTATTCTAGTGCTTGATAGTAAAAAAATAATGCTTGATACAGTTACCTACTCCTGTTTACAGGTTGGGGTCATGATAGTGAACAAGTGTGCAAAGTTTCAAAGCCATATGTCAATGGACTTTGAAAATATTTGAACTATTACAAAAACTTTAACGTAAATTCTAAGTCGAAAAAGGGGCATAATTCTGTCAAAATGCTTGATACAGTTACCTACTCCTGTCTACAGGTTGGGGTCATGATGGTGAACAAGTGTGCAAAGTTTCAAAGCCATATGTCAATGGACTTTGAAAATATTTGAACTATTACAAAAACTTTAACGTAAATTCTAAGTCGAAAAAGGGGCATAATTCTGTCAAAATGCTTGATACAGTTACCTCCTCCTGTTTACAGGTTGGGATAATGATGGTGAACAAGTGTGCAAAGTTTCAAAGCCATATGTCAATGGACTTTGAAAATATTTGAACTATTACAAAAACTTTAACGTAAATTCTAAGTCGAAAAAGGGGCATAATTCTGTCAAAATGCTTGATACAGTTACCTCCTCCTGTTTACAGGTTGGGGTAATGATGGTGAACAAGTGTGCAAAGTTTCAAAGCCATATGTCAATGGACTTTGAAAATATTTGAACTATTACAAAAACTTTAACGTAAATTCTAAGTCGAAAAAGGGGCATAATTCTGTCAAAATGCTTGATACAGTTACCTACTCCTGTCTACAGGTTGGGGTCATGATGGTGAACAAGTGTGCAAAGTTTCAAAGCCATATGTCAATGGACTTTGAAAATATTTGAACTATTACAAAAACTTTAACGTAAATGCTAAGTCGAAAAAGGGGCATAAATCTGTCAAAATGCTTGATACAGTTACCTCCTCCTGTCTATAGGTTGGGGTCATGATGGTGAACAAGTGTGCAAAGTTTCAAAGCCATATGTCAATGGACTTTGAAAATATTTGAACTATTACAAAAACTTTAACATAAGTGGTTACGCCGACACCGACGCTCGGGTGACTACAATAGCTCTACTTATTCTTATCGAATAGTCGAGCTAAAAACATTCAATACATAACATAAATATTATTACATTTCTTCAAATTTGTCACATTATTTTTCTTAAATTTGATTTGTGTTTTATACTTTATCTGGAGAAATTCAGCTTTTAAAGTTAACTTAAACTATAAAGATCTACCCTGTGAATTTAAAATAACATAGGCAAACAAAATTCATCAAATTGTTCTCAAAATATTTGTGTCTTCAAATGTTTTTTATAAAGACTATCTGCACCACAAAGATGTCCAAACAAAAACAAGAAAACATTGGTTATCATACTGTCCTTGTCATTGAGACAAAGAACATTAAACTTGACAGATTGTCAACCATGCACATGCTGCAAATTTAATGTATAAAGAGTCAAAACTGCTTATCATATTCTGGTGATTAACTCTAAATGAGAATAATAAAATTAGATTACAGGGCAGCTGCCTAGCTATTAAAATAGTTCTTTATGACATAAACTACATTCTGGATAGAAACATCAGCATTCTGTTGGCCCACATGCAAGTCAAATCAACTGTATGTAGGAGAAAAAGCTCACAGTCAAAGGTCATGGAAGTTGTTGTACAGAAATCAATAAGTCAATTTGACTCAGCCTTGCCAAGTGGAAAGTACAAATTTAAATAGAAAGCAAATTGCAAATTATATAATCTACCTCAGAATTCATAAAATTTACACCTATGATAACATATTAATAACATTTTTAAACTGATCCCACTTACATTATAATATACATGTAGATGAAGAAATATACATTCTTCAAAATTACATGATAATCATTATAATTCAAATGGTTCTTCATTCACAAAAATAAAAACTTATAGCAACATGCCTGTCTTTTTTCGCAATTGCTTTACTACAGAAATTATACGATGGTACTATAAGCTTACTCACATATTTAAATGACTGCATAAAGTAAAGTACATGTAACATCAATATAAAATAATGAAAGCAGCATAAACAGTGTCACAGTCTGCATATGGTAAAGATTTTTTTTAATAGAGATAATAAAACAGTATGACAAGATTCTATCTCATTTAACCTCTATGATACGTGGTCAGATAAACAGATGTTAGACTGCCGGGAAAGTTCATGAGTTCATCTCACATTCAAATCTGCTGTAATCAATCGATGTATACTTATAAGGCCACATGTCCTTACATGTATAAATGTATATTACAATATCATTTCTTCGTAGCTTTTCACCAAACACATTAAAATGTCACTACGTCACATATCAAGATTAAAAGTTCACAAACTGTGACAAATTGAAGCTATTTTAAACAAATTAGTTCTAGCTTGTATTAACTACTAACAGATTTCATAAAATTCTTAGGAAAAGCAAATTTAAATGGCTTCAGCAAGTGACAAAATTGCTTTACTTTTTTTTAATGATATAAAGATAGTTGCAATGTAAGAGAAATATGTATCAAAACTTTCAAATTAAATTATATAAAATACAAACTGACAGATGAAATTCTATGATCTTTGTTTGTCCAGCAGATTATTAGTTTTTATTTATAAAATGTTAAGCTCAATTGCAAAACAAGTTCTTGCAACTTATATTAATCACTTTCCATTCAGCTAGTACTGGTCTAATATGAAGATACATGGATGAGAACTGAGTAGGGCTTGTATCCACGATCCCTGGGTTGAGAGGCAGACACCTTAACCACTAGGTCACCTCTTCCCCCCATCAGATCAGATACTGTAAATTCATATATTGCAACTTTCTTACTTTTAGTTAAAGAAGACCTTAGGTGCCCTTACATGCTTTATTACAGGCACAGCATATACACAAGTAGAAACACAGAACCTTGTAGAGTCTCAGCACTTAACCTACATTATTATACACAGTTACAAACAACGGACAGCTTATCATTGAACATATGCTGATTTTCAAACCATTAACATTATATTTTTGGGGGTTACAAAATGTTAAGATCATATGGCAGCTTGACTGGTGGAGGAACACAAGTGCCTTTCTGTATATTATTTCAGGCCCAAACGGGCAACTCAGTAGAACCATCAACGTTTCGTAAACTTGCTTCCTCACATCAAAGAATCCAAAATCCCTGTTGGGATTCAAACGGTGCATCACAATGGTGAGAGGAAAAAGGTTTGAAGTCAACAATCTTTACCAGTTAGCCACGGACATCCCCTCCACCCAGAAACCAATAACATGTTTGCCTACAATGAATACTTACATAAATTTCGCTTCTACCTCACGTATAGCACGTTCAAACTCTGCTGCTTTTATCCTGTGTGTTTCTGAACTCTGAAGCAAAGTAATAAAGACTTTTGTGACTGAACTTTCATTGCTACATGCAGTTTATAACTTTTTATTACAGTGAACATTGACTGATAAATCAAGTTTTCTTCAATAAAGCATTTTTTAAAAGTTCTTTTTTCCAAAAAGGAAAAAAATAGCTGTTTTTTAATATAAACTTCAAAACTTTTAATATTTTCAATTCAGCCTTATCAATAAAGTACTTACTACTGTAAATTTGTTATAATCATAGACAATAACTTTGAAATATTACATCTGAAAAATTCAAATATTTCATCTCGCAGTTTTATATATTTAGAAGAGAAACAAAACTGTTCCCGTTAGCTCTGTTTGGACAATTTACTTTCTTCCCATTCTGTCCTTTTATTTTTAAAGAAACTTCCAGAAATATATGTATGAAGGTACCCAAGAGCACCACCCTTAATTCAAGTGATTTTTTTTATGTTTTGTTTTTTAATAAATAGATAAATGTACAATGTAAGTTGACAGTAAAGTTCTTACAGCCTTTGTTATTCTTTGCCTGTATTCTTTTTCTATTTGGTGTTTGATGGCATCAATTTGTTCTTGGGTCAGTTCTTGGCTTTCTGGAATACAAAATAAAACGGGTATGTTGACAGGGTGTCATGTGTGATGTGGCTGAGTGATATTATAATTAATTATCAGCACTTAACATTATCATTTCTTTTTTATGAGGGCTGTCTCAGTAAGTAATTACAGCCATTACATACAAAATACTCACCAGGCTTTAATAATTTTATTCTTTTTTACCAATGTTTAATATGGCATTGCTGAGTGTACATGCAAAATATAAGAACTCAACATGTAATCATTTAATTTGATTATACAAAGCAAATTATACATTATGCAATTAGCTGGTACTAAAATGACCCCCACTCTTTAACATCATAATAACATAATGTGATATTATGTCAATATTTCTCATTTACTGAGCATCAACTCTGTGTGGATACAACTTTTATATCAAGCTACCTTCTTATATAAGGCATAACAAATTGTTTTTTGTTGTTTTTTTTTAAATTCTCTGCACAGTAACTTTTACAGAAATGTCCCAGAGTGAAAAAAAATGTGCAATATAACCGGCACTCTTAACCTGTTTCCCACAAATACCATTTCTAAGCTCTTTCAACTAATACTACCCAGCACATACACAATTTCTCTTCTACAGTTAAACAGTTCTGAGTCACAAATAACGATGAACATGAAAGCTAAAACTTAGTGACCATATTGTAAAACAAGAGTACTGCATGCAGTATTAATGACCGTCTACTCTAATGAGGAAAACGACTATCAGTCATCAACTTTTACCAAAAATAATATCTAAGTTAAGAAGGGGCAAAACTTAGCTTTCAGAATAATGTCCCTTGTCTTACAGCTGTACCTTGTTATGACAGACAACTAGCTTTCAGATAACTAGACAACTTAGTATACCTATTTTCTATTTATACCTTTGACAGTTTTGAAATTATTCTACTAAATAAGTAATTATGAAATTGTGACATAAATTCTAAGTTAAAAAGGGACAGCACTCTAAAAATATAGCTTTCAGAAAAAATACCCTTTATGTTTAACTGCACCTTGTCATGAGAAGTTATACATTTACAAGCTATAAATGTGATAGTTATTAAGGTAATTAAACTTGAAGCTGGATTAGAATTATTGCATACTCTAAACACAAAAACTTGTGGAAGTTGGAACAAAGAGCTGTCTTTCTGTCCAGAAAACAGCATGCTTCATTTTTCCAGCATGCCTCTAGATTCATACTAATTTTCATGAAAATTTTGAAAATGTATTTAAAAGAAATACATGTACAGTCGACATTGTATTAAGAGACCACTCAAGGGACTGCCAAAAAGTGGTCTCTTAATAAAGTGGTCTCTCAATGGAATTCTGGAATATTCGAGACTTTTTTATTACAAGTCATAGATATAATAGCATCTTTTTTTATAAAAACAAAAACTATAGAATATTATGTATGTATTACAGTTTTATAATTACATTTATGCTTTTTAAAAAAAAAAAGTCATCAATATTGTTTGTTTTTGTTTTTTAGTAGAAATGTGTGTACAAATGTGATCTACGCTCATAATACTGTAAACAGGTCATTTTGACCATGAAACAAAGCATATTGTCTTATATTTTTCATATGTTCATACACATCTCCTGCTGAACATACTTTCGAATCATCAGCCAGAGTTCCAGATAATTTTTTATGCAATGAGTTTTAAACTTCTTGATTTTTTCAACAATTAGTTTTCACACTATTTCGATTTTAAATTCAACAAGCATTTGATAGTATTGCGGGCAATACAGTAGTCCCCTACCGGTCCCTCAAAAAGTTCTTTAATTGTCATACACTCCTGTGTATTGCCATTTATAATGAATTTGAGGATGAAGTCTGTATTTGAAAATATCAACCACAAAACATAATAAAATAAGTTTGTCTATATCACAGTAATGTGTTAAGTTTCCATGCTTAGTAAGGAAATTATGTTTATACAACCTTGTCATATTATTACCAGGGCTCACGCTGTCGGTCGCCATAGTCGCCATTTGCGATTATTTTATAAGATTGGCGATTATTTTTGCATTTTGGCTACAAAATCTGGCGATTATTTTTTACTTCCAACAGTGTTTATATAAGGTGTAAAAATCGATAATGAATGCAGTAGACCCAATTAACACCAGCGGGGTGCATTTAATTGAGTGTCAACTTTTTACCGGTCACGTGCTGCTAACTATATTGCCCGAGGTGATAAAATACATGCGAGATGTATAATTGTATAAGTACTTTAAAGATATTGTCCAGCATTTATAATAGCCATCAAATATCCGTCAATTAGCCACAAAAATCGTTTTAAAATTGATAAACTGGATATTGACTTACCCAAAATTTACCGTGAATTCCAGTAATTGCAAATTTTGATTTTTTTTTGTTTTAAGCTACTTGACTAAATCGCCAGTGGAAAACAATGGTAAAATATTTAAAAAGTATTAAATTCCAAACAACTATTTGCACAACAACCAAAATTGTGAATATTTCTTCAGAAAACAGGAAAAATCCGATTGTCACATATTTTCGCGACACCGATAATTTTGATATTTATTTAAAGGTGAAATAAGCTATGTTCTGTTTAAAAATCTTTACTACTATGGCAGAAAATTTGTATTACATTGGTGATGATGATATTTTTCAGTAAATTATTCAGAAAAAAGGCTGCATTCTGTGAATGAGTTTGCAAACTTGTGTTATTTCTATAGGCTAATATGACCTAGATCTACTCCAGTTCTGTGTGAAATGTGGAAATTGACAGTGGTTATAGCTGACAAAATTTGATTAGAACAAACAAAAAAAGTTGTCTGATAACAGCATTATGTAAAGTTATAATGAATCTTTAATATTATTGTTATACAGTAATTATACTAATTATAACGTTTTTATTCTGTTCTATAATAACAATTAAAGTTGTGGTTCTATTTAAAAAAAGGTAGTTATCAATATACACAAATGTATCAGTTTATTTGAGAATCCTTATAAAACTGAAAGATATAAATGTAATGTTTATTTAATCAACTGCTTATGTTGGTAATCGCTAATTCGTGAATAGTCCGCTGAACTTTTGGCTATTATTTTTTTAAGTTGAAATTATTGGCTATTATTTTATTTGAGCCAGTGTGAGCCCTGATTACGATGTGGGATTTTAAAGTAAATCCTATAAGGAATGAAGAAGTTGGAGTGAAAATACCAGTTTCTCGAAAAAAATCTAAGTTAAAGGGGGACATAATTCTGGAAATAGTCTTGCTAGAGTATTTAACCTTCTCAAAAATGTCGAGTGATAATAAGAAACATATATATGAAGTTTGAAGTAGATACATTAGGAAATAAAGAAGTTATTTAAAAAAGACAACATTTTTTCCCCTAAAAAATCTAAGTTCAAGGGAGGTAATACTGATATTTTTTGTGCTAGAGTTATAAACCTTGTCACATATGATGTGGTTGATGACCAGAAACTTATATTTAAAGTTTGAAGTAAACACCTTAAGAAATAAAGAACATATAGTGAAAAAGCTGAAAAATTTAAATCAGAAATCTTGAAATTCAGGCTATTTGTTGCCATAGCAACCAGAATTTTCAACATAGGAAGAAAAGAAAAAGATGTGCATAATCTCCAGACTGCCATCTACCCATATTTCAAGTTTCATAAAAAATATTTTCAGTACTTTTTGAGTTATCACTGGATCCAGTTTATGTGTTAAATTTGCCATATTTTCAGACTATTTGTTAATATTTAAAAAAATCTAAGTTAAAGGGGGACATAATTCTGGAAATAGTCTTGCTAGAGTATTTAACCTTCTCAAAAATGTCGAGTGATAATAAGAAACATATATATGAAGTTTGAAGTAGATACATTAGGAAATAAAGAAGTTATTTAAAAAAGACAACATTTTTTCCCCTAAAAAATCTAAGTTCAAGGGAGGTAATACTGATATTTTTTGTGCTAGAGTTATAAACCTTGTCACATATGATGTGGTTGATGACCAGAAACTTATATTTAAAGTTTGAAGTAAACACCTTAAGAAATAAAGAACATATAGTGAAAAAGCTGAAAAATTTAAATCAGAAATCTTGAAATTCAGGCTATTTGTTGCCATAGCAACCAGAATTTTCAACATAGGAAGAAAAGAAAAAGATGTGCATAATCTCCAGACTGCCATCTACCCATATTTCAAGTTTCATAAAAATATTTTCAGTACTTTTTGAGTTATCACTGGATCCAGTTTATGTGTTAAATTTGCCATATTTTCAGACTATTTGTTGCCATAGCAACCAGAATTTTCAACTTAGGAAGAAAAAAAAAAGACGTGCATAATCTCCATACTGCCATCTATCCATATATCAAGTTTCATAAAAATATTTTCAGTACTTTTTGCGTTATCGCGGGATCCAGTTTTGTGGACGGACGGACTGACGGACTGACAGACTGACAGACAGACAGACAGACGGACGGACTGACGGACTGACAGACTGACAGACAGACAGACAGACGGACAGACAGACGGACAAACAGACAGACGGACAGACGGACGGAGGGTAAACCTAAAGTCCCCTCCGGTTAAACCGGTAGGGGACTAATAAGATTTTTAGAGATCTAGGATGTTTTGTCTTTTTTTTTTGTAGAAGGGCCATATTTAATTGGATACTACATGTATTTTATAAAGCATCAGATGAGCACCTACACCATCAGCAATGAAAGGCTCGGTTCTGTAATGTTTAGTCCACTACGTTTCACGATTTTATTTCGACTACAAACGATGACATTTGCTATTTACTTAGACTCAATTCCATGCGTGATTTCCTCAAACAATTTATCCGGTCTTATTAGATGTCTTCTTCGATAAGGGAGGTCACTCTGAGCACATGACAAATCTATGCAAATGCGGTGTTGTGATACGTTATTGCTCTGACAAAATATGTCACAATAAATAATACGGTCAGAAAATCTGATTTTGAAACGATTGCAATTGTTATTCATTTCGTATTAATTTAAACGACAATTATTTGTGGTATTATGACCATGAAAAATATTTGTTTGTTTGCTTGTACACATCACACCTCCTCGCTGATTACACAGGTGAGAATGCCCGTAGGGACGATTGTTTGTCAGGGCTGTTTAATAGATACTTCAACACTTAATTTTGTACATTTGGGCCGACATTTAGTGGCCGCTGGCCGCGATATGGAATCGTCGTTTAATGGAATTAAATTATATAGTAAAAAATCATCGGAGGGATTTTATGCGGCCGCTTAATAAAAAAGTCGCTTAATAAAGGTGGACGCAAGTACGATGCCGACTGTATATTATGAAGTGAACAAAAAAATAATACATGTATTACATTTAATGGCACATACATTTCAAGAAAATTAACCATGTCAAAATACGCAAAAATAGCCCTAACTGAGTTACCGTAGTTATGCAGTAGAAATATGGTGATCAATTCTGCAAATTTAAATCACTTTAAATCAGACATTAATCGCACATAACATGTAAATTAAAATTAAATATTTTTAATTTTCTTAAAATATTTACAGTACATTTTTCTCAAGTTTGATTTCCTTGAAATATGTTGGCTCATCTGGAAGCATAAAGCTTTGACATCAAAAGTATTGTTGAGTTTCATTTAAATAGCTTGCATAATTTATAAGATGATGCTAGATAAAGTAACATTTGTTTCTAGTGCTAAAAGTTAAATTTCATCCTTGTTAGATTTTATATTCCTCATAGATAATACCTCCTGAAGTGTTCCTTTCTGGTTGACCAAGCAATCTTCTTTCAACATCTTCAGAAATCTAAAAAAAAACACAACAAAACAATAATAAACAAAAATTCTTAGAAATAAAAACTGTATGAGCAAAAGTGTTAAAATTTATTCAGCACTGGTGACTTTGACCCAAACCTTCACCAAAAGTAAGAGTATTCTATCCATAGTATCTACCCACCAATTATGAATGATATTGGTCAATAAATGAACTGGCTAAGATAAATGTTTAATATGAAAAGCGCAACAGAACTACTGAAGGATGGGGTGGCATTAAGCACAAGAAACATCGACCAAAGAGACTTTTAAATTAAAATATAAGTGGACCACAAATTGAAAAGATACATTTTTTTATGTACAAAGTCCAACCAGAGACATAGATAACAGAGATAAGCAGCTCCTATATACTCCATTGAAATATCACTCATGCCTATCAAAAAGTGAAAAAATTAGGCATTTTGTAGCAAATAAAACTTAATGGATGTACATTTGATCCTTTAATATTATATACCATTTGAAAGGTAAATCTTTTATCTATTGCTGCATGTTAAAATATTGGTAACTTTCCATGCCTTTCACTTAGAAAAACATAGCAGAACATACCCACTGAGCCAGTTTTTTCGTCATATGAATAGTTTTGTAACAAAAATTATTAAGTAGTTCTCTTTAAAAATTGATGTATCATTTATTTAAATGGGAACTGTAAATATTTTTACCTGCAGCCATAGACAAATGCATAAGCTTTCAGAAAATGTATCATTTTACTGATTTTGATATCTGGTTAATAAGTTTTACTTGCTGCAAGTTTTAAGTTAAGCAGGCATGGTGATATTTTAACTTGCTAGGAAGTTGCCTATCTCTGTTATGTCTCTGGTCCAGCCAAATATTGATTTGTGGCACCAAAACTGTAAAAGTCATATAGGGCTTTCCAGCTTTACTGGTGGAGGAAGACCTCCAGGTATAAATACTTTGTACTTTGTTGTAAGATATGAAGGTATGAAATTCAAATAAGGCAATTAAGATAAAGTAATATACTTAAACATATTTTACTGTAAAAAAGACTTAATTAAACCAGAAATCATTATGTGGACACCAGGGTGTGTAGATACTTTGTATAGTCTAGCTAAAAAGCATCCTAATACTTTCATTTTTAATCTGATCCACTGTTTGATTCAGCATAGAAATGCGAGTCCTATAAATACGACATCACTTTGAAGTATTTTTGCTTCTTGGCAAGTAAGGCTTGCCCAATTTGGACTATCAACTAGCTGATACATAATTATGTCTAATATTTTGGAGTATGAAAGATTTACAGACAGTTCATGCAAATATGTTAACTGCAAAAATTAATGAAAAGTTACTAAAAATTATTAGAATAAACATATAAAATATGATAAACAAGATCAGCAAGGAAAGGTGGCGTTCAATGAACTTTAATTTTGTTGAATTATTAACTTTATGAAAAATATTGGATGAGGAGTGAAGTATCTTATGATTTTGGGGGGTGAAGTGTCTTTGTGGTAAATGTCTTGAGGGGTAAATTTGTGTACTGTATGACTAAATACCGAATATGCGGTACGTTAGGATACCAAAATCAACTTGATTTCGGTAAAGTTACCGAAATCAACTTTTCATTACCGAAATCAACTTATAAAATCACAATTAAGCGTTTTATTATTTTATTTTTCATTATAATATATTACAATAGGTTAATTTTGACTTACATGCAAAAAATCAGTTTAAAATAATTGATAATTATGAAATTAGGATCATATAACTAAATATCAAGATTATTCCCCGATTTCTCACGAACCGAAATATATGTTACAATACCGAAATCGACTTGTAAAGTCACAATTAAGCGTTTTATTATATTTTTTTCATTGTAATCTATTACAATAGGTTTAGTTTGACTTTCATGCAAAAAATCAGTTCGAACTAATTAATAATTATGAAATTAGAAACAAATATATAAATATCAAGATTATTTCCCTGATTGTCACGAACCGAAATATATGTTACCATACCGAAATCGGCTTGTAAAAGTTAAAACAAACATTTTCATAGATCTTGTTTAATTAATTAATATAAAATCATTCAAACTGAACCATAAACAAAGGAAAATAATATTTTATTATAAAAAATGATGATGTTATAGACGGATATGTATATTATAATATATCATGATTACTTCCCCTGTTAATAATGTGTTGCATTACCGAAATCAAATCAGATTCATTTCAAAGATGAGAATAACCCCTGAATAATTTGCATGAATTTCAGAATTAAGTCTATGAGAAAAGTTAGTTGAGTGAGTTTTAAACTTTGAAATAAGTGTTAGTTAATAATTTCATTATCTGAATTTATAAGTGAAACCTAACTGGTTACGGAAATATTAGAAAAATAAAAAAAAGAATAATGGGTATACAATACCCGTGCTCAATTTGTGCTAAGGATTGTGTAAGTGACACCATATGGTGTAGCTCGTGCAAGCATTGGGTACATCGTACCTGTTGTGACTTAACAAAAGTAGATTTTCACTCATGGTCTGTGCAGTGCTTGAAATTTGCGTGCACAAAGTGTGCATTCAGCAATGGACACTACAACTACAGTGCAGCTTTGGCTCGGTAAGTCATTTTTATTTCATATGTGTCTTACATGAAATTAAAGCTGCTTGTCTCCATTAAGACAAAAAGTTCATTACAGTTTAATATTATATGACCTATAGCAACCAGCCATATGTAATATATATCAATTTTATTTTTTTTTAGTTATATAGTATAAATATTAATCAGATATAGTAAGCTGGTAAAAATATAAATTTATATTAAATAAATTGTCAAAAGATCTGTTTTAACTAACATGTATGGATGGTCGCTATACGTTTCCGTAGAAAAATTATGTTATATGAGACAATGTGCTTTGATATTATTATTACCAATATCAGTTATCAGTTGTTCCAAAAATGTATGCATTTTTTTTATGTCCCCTAATGTATTAATAAATACATATTCTACTTATTGACAAAGCGTTTTTTATATTGATCGATTTAAAATCATTTTAAATTTCATATCTGTAAACAGCATAAATTCATGGTATGACTGATATACATTTATATGATGGAAAAATTGAACATTTTATACATTTTATACTGACAAATTTAATGTTGTGTATTACTGTATTAACGTAAGGTGTGAAGTAATTAAGGCAGGAGGTACAGTTGACATACAATGTAAGTGAAAGATTATAGTGAAAACCATCGGTTTATTTCGTAATAAACATTTAAATAAATGACTAGAATATAAAAATATTATAATAAAGAGTCCCCGTAACATATGTTAGCGATTTTGTTAATATATAGTTTAACTTTTCAATAAAAGAAAGACACAAACTTTACATTTTCCAATTTTACTGCTTGATACATTATACAGTAGTAACAGTACATTAGTACCTTTAAGAACTGTTGGAGATGGTAATTGTCTTTACAGGGCCGTGTCATTGGCCTGTTTCTCACACGAAGGACATCATGTGTTATTACGATTATTAGTAGCTATTGAAATTGCATTGAACAGAACATTCTACAACAAGGATAAAACGAAACACAAAATGTTGAAAAATGTATTTGTTATTTGTTCAGATGTCAATAAGTTGTTATGTGACGCATTGACTTTAGGTGCGTACTCAGAGATGGCTCACATGGTTGCACTCAGTTCTGTATTGGGAGTCCCAATACGTTCATTTTACCCTCCACTTCGCAACCCTGAGTTTTCGAATGCCTTTACGGGGGTTGTGACTGGGAGATCAGTAAATGAGTCTTATTTGGACACAGAACTGCCTGAAATCATGTGGACATCAACTGGGCCGCACAGTGCAACACACTTTAAAGTTAACCACTTTGTACCACTTGTTTCAAAATTGATGATGGTAAACCAGTCTGTTGAAATTGATCTTGATGACGGTGATGATGACATAAACATTGATGCATTTAGAAATGAAGTTGATGATGTTGATATATGTGAAGATGATAATGTAACAAGCTGTGTTGATGATGATTGTGATGTAGATGTTGTTGATAATGATGTTGTTGTTGGTGGTGATGATGATGATGATGTGGTTGGTGATGATGATGAATTTGGTGATGATGATGATATTGATGATGATGTTGTTGTTGGTGGTGATGATATTGATGATGATGTTGTTGTTGGTGATGATAATGTTGGTGATGATGTTGGTGATGATGATGGTAATGATGATGTTGGTGGTGATGATGTTGGTGATGATGATGGAAATGATGATGTTGGTGATGATGATGGTAATGATGATGTTGTTGGTGGTGATGATGATGATGTGGGTGATGATGATGTTGTAAATAGTTGTGACGTTGAAAATAATGATGTTAATTTTAGCTCATTAGAAGATGGATTACATGGTACATTGCCTGGGAATTTCCTATCAACTGAAAAAATTGTCGATACTTTGACACAAGCAAAAACGGGGTTAAATCATATACCGGGTGGGCGGAAAGAAAATGTTTATTTCATTTTGGACAATTCTAGAAATTTTGAAAGACGGAAGCACAAACAACGCAGTGATTTTTCAGATGACTGCGGGGTATGGGCTTCCAGTTCCGGTGCTTCCCCCAAACAATATTTTCTTTCGGACGGAAAAGGGACTCTGACGTCTATTCATTTTAAAGACGATCAGTACGGAAAGTATAGGTCGGTAAATAGAAAGAGAACGTTCACTCCACTGGATCCATGAAGAGAGCGCCTCCCCGTGGTGTGGCCTGGATGCACTGAACAGATATCACACGCGATATCTATTCATTTGCAACTGAACGCTCTCATCAGTAGGTTTTCTTTAATTTCAAAAGCATAATACCTTAAATAATAAATATATATGTATTATACATGTATTTTATATAAATCATTTAAACTTCACAGCTGATTTCGGTAATGCTAAACTGTTGAGAACAAAGGGAAGTAACTCAATAATTACATTTTTGTTAATAACATCATTAAAATAAAATATTTTCAATAGATTTTTTAACTGAAAGTCTATTTTACTAATTTCTATCAAATAATGAATAAATATTAGCAATATTTTAACTAGTTTGTGTTTTACGAGTTGATTTCGGTAATGAAAAGTTGATTTCGGTAACTTTACCGAAATCAAGTTGATTTCGGTATCGTAACGTACCCCCGAATATAGTCCAATAGATTAGACGTTACAGGCTTGTTATAGTTTTATGTTGGTCAAGCCTTTACGTCTAATAGTTATTGCTCAAAAACGCGTAGCATTTTGAAAAATTAAAAACATGTCTGTTGACTTGCCTTTCAAGCTTTATTCAAAAGCTTATCTTCTGTTATTTCAATTGCATGGTCTATCATTAACAAAAACTTTAAAACAATGTACTTATCAATTAAAAATAAAATATTAATATCAGTCTATTTCGCTCATCGGCCATACTGGTTAAGTAAAGCGTTTTACAGATTGATTCCAATTTTTTGAACGGAAAAATATATTTGAACACACTGACGGTGCATGGGCAATTATTTCGTTGAAAAAATATTCCGTTAGAAACTTCTGGACTCATTTAAACGCTTGCATTTGAATTAGCCAATCAGATTTCGCGCACTGTATGGCGGCCATTTGTATATCAGCTGTACAAAGAATTTAATTAAATGAGAGGATTTAATCATGACTTTTCGGTTGTGACAGTTCAATTATTTTGTTTAAAGGTATTTATTTTTTAGTTTTGTTCATAAGTAGGTCAAAATTAATGTAAATACACGCTGTTTTAATTGTTTAAATTCATTAGATCTAAATCGATGTCTAATGTCAATTTTTTTGCTACACGATTTTGCAAAGATCTGTTAAGACCTAACGTAACATGGAAAATGAAAAATGTAAAATATCAGATTAATGAATGATAAATATGAAATAGGTTACGTATAGGTCTTATAATTAGGACTACCCCGAATATGGAGTGAAGTGTCTGTGGAACGAAATGTATGGTTCCCGTATAATAGAAATGAATATATTTCTCTATTGTAACAGATCGTTAAAAACTTAATAAATATGTTTCATGCAAAATGTATTTAACTTTAACGAAAAATAATTAATTTTAGTCGCGTGCATTTTTCCATAAATTTTACCCCACCCATCATTTTATAACATGACCTTGAATTAAAGCAGTTTCGACTTAATTTTCTATGGTTTACGATAAGATTCAATGTTCTTACAACAACAGCATTTGGTTGGTTATCTATAACAATTTGACGAGTGCTCTGAGAACCACCCATTATTGAAAAATCATAAACTTCTTCAATTAAATTGACCGGATGCGGTTGCACTTTTTCGTCCTTCAATAATTCGTACCAATAACAACATAACATAATTTAACGTAGTATACTGCCGTAGCTTCTATTTTTGATTTTATGATTACACTCACTTTAGTTATTTTTCTGTTTTATTCTATAAGAAAATATCTGCTCATTGGAACCATTGTATGTATTCTTCTTACGATACTTGTATCCAACTGCTTTGGTAGCATACATCTTTTGTCATTGACAGCTTAATGTCTAATACTTCTTTCTTTACATATAATGTAAATGGATTATCCAGTAAAACTAAACGAACGAGCGTTTTTCATTGGTTAAGATCAGAAAAAGTTGATATATGTTTACTTCAAGAGGTACATTTTAAAGAAACTTGTAAAGATGAATGGGAAAATGACTGGGATGGTACAATTATATGTAGTGGCAATTCGAATAATCAAAAAGGTGTTGCTATCTTGTTCAGAAATGATTTGAAAATACAAATTCTAGAAAAATATGAAATTGAAATTGGTAGATTGTTGGCAATTAAAGTAAATATTGAAAATAAAGAAATAATTATAATAAATATATACGGTCCAAACAAGGATGATGTAGACCTCTTTCAAAAATTAGAGTTATTTTTAAAAGACAAAATACAACATGTTTTTATAATAGGAGGAGATTTTAACACAATAATTGATCCTAACATCGACAAACAGGGAGGAAATGCTTTTACTCATTTAAAATGTCGTCAAAAAATTACAAATATTATACAAACATACCAGCTTTTAGATATTTATAGGATCCAAAATCCACAAAGCAAACGATTTACATGGCGATCGAAAACACATGCAAATATAGCATGCAGGTTGGATTATTTTCTTGTTTCAAATGATTTAGTAAATTTTGTTAAAACTACAGGAATCAAAACCAGCTTTAGATCAGATCATTCAATTGCATTTTTCAATATCAGTTTTGATTTAGTTAAAAGAGGCCCAGGTGTTTTTAAATTAAACAATAGTCTTCTCTTTGATAAAGAATATCAAGAAAAAATAAAAAAATCCATTACTGAAACACGACAATTAAATATACTAGCAAATCCACAAACCAGATGGGAAGTAATTAAAAGTACTATTCGAAATGAAACAATTAAATATTCAAAGTATAAAAAGAAAATCGAAAGAGAAAAACTAACCAAACTTGTCAAAGAAATTGATGAAATAGAAACTAAATTAGAAAATTTTAATGACAATTTAAAAAAAGAACTAGATATCAAAAAAGCAGAGTTGGATAACTTATATACTGAAAATATTAATGGTGTTATTACTAGAATAAAAAGTTACAAAATAAATAATGGCGAAAGAAATATAAAATTACTAAAAGGATTAGAAAAAAGAAATGCGGAAAGTAAACTTATAAAATGTTTAAATGCAAATGGTATGCATCTATTATTACAAAGAATAAACAATCTAGACATACCTATTGACCTTCAATTGAAATTATTTGACAGCACTATACTACCAATTTTGACGTACGGTTGCGAAATATTTGGCTTTGAAAATTTAAACACTTTGGAACGCATACACTCTAATTTTTTACGAAAAATAACTAAAACTAGGAAAAGTACCCCATTATATATGCTTTACGGCGAATTAGGTCGCTATCCTATAGAAATAACAATTAAATCGAGAATGATCACATTTTGGAATAAACTTATTACGCAAAAAGATAATAAAATATCATCGTTATGCTATGAAGCAATGTTATACGCAGATGATTTTAAGGCCTTTAAATGGATGAAACATGTTTACACTATTTTTAACGAGACAGGTTACTCATACTTGTGGCTGCAACAGAGAACTATTACTAGCAATAGCATAGCAAAAATTATTAAAGAAACATTATTAAATCAATATTTTCAAAAGTGGTCGTCAGAACTGCAGAACTCATCAAAGGGCAAAAATTATGCCCTTTTCAAAACGGAACTAACATTTGAAAAATATCTTAATATTTTACCAATGAACCAAGGTCTGAAACTATTGAAATTTAGAACAGCAAATCATAAACTTCCCATCGAAACTGGCCGTTGGAGGAATAGCTATGTCAATTATAATGATAGGCAATGTCTAAATTGTTTTTCTGATTTAGGTGACGAATTCCATACTCTCCTCGTATGCAAACGTTTTAAACAATCGAGGGAAAATAATATAGATTCATATTTCTATTCCAGACCAAATATCATCAAATATAGTCAATTACTGAACTCAAATAATGAAGTCGCACTAAAGGGTCTTTGTAGGTTAATATCATACATATTAAAAGTAACAAATACTCAGTAGTTTGTAATTGATAGAAAAATAAAATAAAACAAAAACTCACCAGTGAAAGATATTCCGATTAAATAGATATAAATACATGTAGATTTGTAACACTGCCCTTGTTCACACGACAGGACTTGTAGCCAATGAAAGTTTAGTAATAAATATGTTCCCGCTAATAATCATGCTTCCCGTGGGATTTATCCCATTCATAAAAACTGTCATACCGTTAATTTACTACAAATGTAGTAAACACTGTTTCTAAATTTAGAACCTTAAATTTCTATATTTTGCACCCTGTCGATTAGTCTAGCATTTTTCTGATAGTCTCCCCCTTATGTTAGGAAAACAATTGTAATAACTATATAATTATGAGATTATTTAACTTATAATAATGTTGACTCAATCCACATGTTTATCAAATACCCTGTTTTCCACCAGTTTTGTAAAATATGTATGTTTGTATTTTCACATCATGTTGTTATATGTAACACATGTAACCTGATGATCAATAAAGGTATCTGTCTGTCTGTCTGTCTGATATACAGAAACTTAAAATCGAAAATACTTTCTTAAAAGAATTACTACTGTCATGGAGTAAAATAAATTTTAATAAAAATCCACAAAATCTATTAGACCAAATAATATGGCAGAATTCACACATAAAAAATAATGGATCTTTAATTCTTTTTCCAAAATGGAAATGTCGAAATATCAATAAAATAAAGGATATTTTTAACACTGAAACAAAACAATTTAAAACCTTTGACCAGCTGAAACTTACTTTTGACATTCCTGATACAGAAATATTTAACTTTTATAAATTAATTTCATCAATACCCAAAGAATGGAAACGTAAACTACAACAAATTAATCAAACTTCAACGCCTAAAGAAATAAGCACTTTTGATATCATAGAAAAAACAAGCACGTCCAATATTAGTAACAAGTTAACACAGATTCAAAAACAAATAAGACTCTGTAAAAATAAAAAAACAAAATCTCAAATAAAATGGGAAGAACGATTTCCTCAAAAAGAATTTCAATGGCAAAATATTTACGAAAACGTTTTTGTTTATTGCAAAGATAATATTTTACAAAACTTTCAATATAATTTTTTACACAGGAATATTGCAACAAACAAATTTCTCCTTCAATGTAAATTAACCGAATCTAGTCTCTGTGATTTTTGCTGTATGGATGTTGAAAGTATAGAACACCTATTTTGGGACTGCCAAACAGTACAAATTTTCTGGAATAATTTATTCAAATGGCTTAATGAAATAGCAATAAATGTTACGTATGATAATTTTACATCTTTCTTTCATGCTAAAGATAAGAAAACATCGTATATTTTTCTCTTTTCAAAATATTACATTTATACCAGTAAATTAAAAAAACAAACTCCAGATATAAGTATCTTCAAAAGAAAATTTTTAAACAGATTAAAAATTGAAAGATTTGTTGCTTTACAAAATGATACATTAGAAGAATTTGAAAATTGCTGGATAAATCTAATTGAATTGTTTGATTTCTAAATAGTACATGCAGAAAAGCAGAAAAAATGCTACCAAAGCAGTTTATTTACTTTTTATTTACTTTTCAACCTTTGCCCCTTTTCTTGTGTAATTGTATAAATGAATGAACCTCTTAACTTTTTAAAATGTCTTATATATTCTAACTAAAAACATAACAAAATAAATTTATTTTTAATTATCTACATATCAATGAAAATGCTAAAGTTATCATGGTTTGTATTCTTGTATTGTATTATTTTTTTCTTAAATAAACGGGCCTTAAACGTGGTTCAAAAAAAAAAAAAAAAAAAAAAAAAAAAAAAAAAAAAAAATAAAAAAAAAAAAAAAAAAAAACATAATTTATAACATAATTTATTAGAATAAACATATAAAATATGATAAACAAGATCAGCAAGGAAAGGTGGCGTTCAATGAACTTTAATTTTGTTGAATTATTAACTTTATTAAAGGAAACCCCTCAAGACATTTACCACAAAGACACTTCACCCCCCAAAATCATAAGATACTTCATTCCTCATCCAATATTTTTAATAAACAACATTATTCTATAATTTGTACCATTTAATAAAACAATGCAACATCTGAAAATTTGATTGATTCCCGAACAAGCAATTTCTACCTGTTTTTCAGTAATGTATAGATCTTTCTTTTCCTACGCATCCATGCTGTTGTTTTGAGCTGCTTTCTCTTCTATTTATAGTTATAGACAAACATTTTGTGATTATTACCTCCCTTTATTTTGACAAAAATATTAACTTGTTACATTTTGACATCGAACGTTAGATTAAAAGATTACCTTTTTTGTAATTATAATTTTTGAGGAAGTTATTAGATGCCTTTGATAATTTTTGTTATTTAAACTTGTATAATTTGATTTAATGAACACGTAATATCCCCCAATAAAACCCAGCACAACAGGACAATCAGCAATTAAGGAGCCCAGCAAAACACCAAATCACAAGGGCAAAGAACGGACGGGGCGTTGGTTTTGGAGTTCCCTATGGCAAAATGCCTACCAGAATTACATGTTGTAATCATAATCATAATGCATTCAGTTAGGTTAAAGCAACGTATATGCATGCTCATTTTCATGAAAATTTTGAAAATGTATTTAAAACTAAAATATTGTGAAGTGAACAAAAAAGTAATTAAACATTGCAAACGGCACTTATAATTCAAGTAAATTACGAAAAAGATGTAAAAAATATGCAAAAATAGCCCTTACTGCGTTAGTCACGCAGTACTTAGAAATATGGTGATAAATATTGAAAATTCAGTCATTAATCGCACACAACATATAAATTATTACTTAAATCTTTATATTTTATTCCTTTTCTTAAAAACTTCATGCATCTTTTCCAAGTTTGAGTTTTCTAAATTATATTTTGTCCGCCTGGAGACATGCAGCTGTTCTGGTAACAAAATAATATGGATGTTACGGTTGCTGGGGGCATTACGTTGCCTTTTTCGAAAGCCAGGGTGAGGTTTCATTCTAAGAATTAGTTTATTCGAATTTGTTTTAGTTCATTTGTGTTAGAAGAAATAAGTTTATTCAAGTTCCGTTCCTCGAACCAACCAGTACTAAGCTAAGTGTAAAGTTTCTTGCTCAAGGAAACTACGACTTGGGGTTGAACCCACGCGGCAAACCTAGAATACTAGTCCGACGCGTTAACCAATCGGCCATGCCGCCATTATAACATTCTAAAATTTAACATTCAAATATGAATGCATTTAAGCACGTACAATTTAGTTCTTCATAGGTTTCACTGATTTTTTTTTGTTCCATCAAGGTATTCACCTGCAAGAAATATACAAAGTTCCAGTCTCCTTGTCCAATCCCGGCATTGTCGTAGTCTTTTAGGTGTACGATGAAGGCTGGAATATTGCAGAATCTAAATATTTGCGATGAATAAATTTTCGGCCTGAAAGGTATTTTTGTAGGAGTCACAAGGGGCACGGTCAGGCGAATACGGAGGATGCAGTAGCACAACTTTTTCTGCTTCAGATAGTACTTATATTTTGTTTGTGTCCCTTATTGTTTTCTCGTCTACGGCGAGAATTTCCCCTTTGTCCCTGGTTTTATTTCTTTAACCCCCATTTCCCCGAATCTCCTATCCCCTTAATTCCCGTGTGCAATTTTACTTAGTGGGTCAATTATTAAATCATTTGTTTGTTTTCTTTGATTTTCTTATCAGTTATTATGTATCATTTTAGTGATTAGCCTGTTCGTGCTGTGCCCTGTCCTGTTTTTCTTTGGGGTCCTCCCGGGCTCCTTGCCACTGGTTCTTGTTGCTGAGTCGTGTAGGGGTTGCGTTCATTGAACGCCGCCTTTCTGCGTTCATTGAACGCCGCCTTTTTGCGTTCATTGAACGCCGCCTTTCCTTGATGATCTTGTTTATCATATCTTGCACTATAGACGCCTTGTGCGATAACGCGTTGTCGTGCACGTTTTTGCAAGTATTTGTTTAGTTTTCGAAGAACTTTTGTCTTGTAAAATTAACAGATTTGCTTTTATGAACAGCGACCATAACTTGTAAAGAAAATGGCATACATTACCTTCTGTAAACTGATGGTCCTTTTTTGCAATTCATGGTCTTTGACAAGACTTTGTAGCCCAAATCTTATTTTTTGGGGTGTTTTTGTTTTGGCCAATTCTTCGTCACCAGTGACGGCATTTGCAGAAGAAAGTGCACTGAAATTTTGCAAAAAACAAGGCGTATTGCACACGAGCCTTTTCTGCTCATCTGTATATCACAGATCTTTCTCATCTTCAAATCACGCAGCTCCTAATGAGATGCAAGCGATACTAGCTATTTGTCTAGTGGTGTATCTTGCATCGGTATTAACTATTTCTTTCACATTAGCAACCATGTATCTTGACAAATGTTGCTGTTCTATGCCGGTGCATCTTTAGTCGAAATTAACCCACATTTCAATTCATTAAAGCAAGGAATAGTTGATGAAAACGACATTTCATTTTGTCAATCAAAATGGGTAACGTTTACATCCTATTCCAAGTAGATAACGATTTTTAATATAATTTTTTATGTAATTATTATTTTCATATAATTTGAATTACAGCATACGAGTAAAGACAATATATCGAGCTATAAACACGGCTAAATTGAACGGATTTTAATGAATGCGGTATGTAAAGTAAATATTTCTATAGCCTTCATTTTCCTGGTTGATTTTCTCTCTCACAATATTGAACAATACAACGTTCTGTATATATATATTTTAGTTTAAACAATATTTTATTTCTATTTTACAACATAAATATATACAGTAAGCATATACAATCACACTGATATATTTCGTGGATTGGAAAACAAGTCAAATGTGACTTATGTAAATTCCTTTCCACACATAATGTACTTGCAATAAAAAATATGCACATATTTGGTTAGAATAATACAGAAAAGGGAAATCAGATAAATAATTAAAATGAATAAATTTGTTAGAACATTATTATCTAGAGTAGTAGAATAAGAAAAATTCTGTTTCAAGATTGTTTCATAATATTGGGAGATTACTCCAAACAATTTCTATTACAAGGTAAAATATTGTTTTTAACTAGTATTCAATTTAAGTAAGTTTTTTCAAATGATTTTGTTTAGAATGTTTCGAAAAAAAAGAGACTAAAGTATTTAAATGAAGTTTTGAATTTAGATAAAGAATAGAGAATATATGTCTGCACACAATATTATCGGGAAGTGATGGACAGAAAAAAGTTGATATTAGTTAGTAAAACGTTTGGAAGCTAGGATAAACTGTTGAACTTTAAGAATGATTTTTTCGTTCGTGTTAAAGCTCAGGCGCTCGTCTCCGTACAAGAGATTGTTAAGTGTCAGGGGACATGGAAGGGGACGTAAATACATGCTTCTGATGATATCATAACGAGGGCATGAAAAGAAAAAGTGATGCACTGTCTCTATTTCGCCACATAGACATAATGGAGACTGGATAATAGACTTTCTATGAAGGTCAAAGTTCAGGGAGCTACAATCTAAACGAAGACGTGCGTGCAATATTTGGCCTATACGACTTCCTACATTAAATAAAGGGGAGGCTTTTGTTTTGTTTTTATTAAGGCACCGTTTAAAGGCAGCAACAGAAGATGAGTTTCTTGTATCTACAGGTAGTAAGTTCCATTCTCTTATTGCAGAAGGAAGAAATGATGAGCTATATATTTGTGTCCTTGAGTTTACTTGTCTGTGATTTCTGAGGTGGTGGGACTCGTTGTGTTGGGGTATCAGATCAGAGAGATAGTTTGGAGTAATTCCATTGTACATTTTAAAGAATAAAACTAGTTTATGTTGTTTACGCCTTTCGGCCAGGGTATCCCATTTAAGGTTAAAGTAATTTACTTATATTGCATAATTTTTTTGCACCTGTTACTATTCTTGCTGCCTCGTTTTGTATATATATTAATATTCCTACACTCCTCGTAACATTCTAAGATGAAGCAATGTAGTTTTACAGCTTTTGCTCGAAAAATACTGCTGATTGGTCATTAAATATAAATTTGTAAGTCAGCAGGTTTGCTTCAATTCACCTTAATAAAGCTTTTGATTAAGGATAAGATGCTATATTCTCTTGAAAAATTATGTAGCTAAGCTAGTAGATGTGTTCCTGTGATAAGGGAGTCTTTTATAACGGACTCAAAAACCATGTAGCTAAAAAAACTGGATAAAGTGTGATCGCTCGGGAGCATTTATCACAGCAAAGTTTATGTGATACGAGAGTACGTCTTTTAACTAACCTGCAAATCCTCACATTTGAGTTGTCCAGAACCGGTACAATAGCAGATTAGAGTGTGATTGACAGTATCGTGAGATTAAAAGTCAGTGAATCAAATCTATCGAACTTGACAGAAGTTTTATGTGAAATGTTAAATTCTGCTAAAGTTAATGGACGGTATCTTGCACATCCAGTACCGTCCATGAACAAGCTTAATGATCACCAAATAAAGTTTTTATGAATATGTGCGCACTAAATGAGAAAACAATAGAAGTGGAAGAAAATATAGAAAATGTTGTTTTTTTTTAAATTTTGCGGCTTGCATATCACAGAAAAAAATGTCAAAAGGCAAATAAAAAAATATACAAGCAACATATTCTAGGGGTAATTATACCGTATTCACGTAAGAAATACATATATTTTATACATAACACACAATTCGTGCAATGAAATTGATCTCCGTTGTTGCGTAGTCGGCCGATCCCTGATAGGTGATATACTTCAACACCAGTTACGGAATAAGTGCCTTTCTATAAACCATGTTTTTCTGTCATTGAAAATATCATTCCTGTGTTAAATAAATACAGTATTAAATGCGGATTGTTTATCAACAGCAAAAAACTTCAACCCTTCAAACTTTAGATTTTAAATCAGATTTCGCTGTTTAAGTGTTGTTTATCTTTTCACTTATCAGCGCATGTCATTGAAAGAAGATATTAATATCAAGGCAACATCAAGAAAAACTATTGACATCCCATATACAATTTTTAAACATTGAAGATAATGAAGGCATAAGTATATATATGAAGATTTTACTCATAAAAACAGATTTGTTTACTGTAAACAGTTGTTAATACATTTATTGATATTTTGAAACGTTAATTGTAGTTACGTAAATTTCTTTTAATGATAACTGCGAGCAACACACCGAATTCCATATGATGATACGAAATAGAGACATACATTGTATTTGCTTCTTTAGAACACATACATGTGCATGTATTCTTGTCAGAAAATATCAAGTTTCTTTCAAAGTCTGTTGATGTCTGCTAAAATACTGAAATTTATTGAACTCGAATTACTTTTTATCTTCCATTTATGTAAATATGGCAAAGATTTTCATTAAGTAATTGAAGCAATAAATTCATATGATATTTCATTGAACATGCTCTTTTAAGAAAACACTGAGTAAACCTACTGTTATAGTGCTTTGTTTTGGGTGAGTTTTGTCTTCGAATGCATGCGACGTTAATTAAAAATGCCAGCCAAATGCGTTATTTACACTTCATTTGTATAACGCGAAATCCCTTTGTTGAGATATTTTATTAAACGGATTTTTCCGAAGCTGTCACTTAACCCATTTAACAGTGTAGAAACGAGATAGAATTTGAAAGACACTGCTGTAGTCAATGGGCAGTAAGTTCATAGCTTATTTGAGTTATATAAGTATATATATGCCAATCAGGTTAATCATATACCTACCTGTAATAATCAGTAAATTAAGTTTTCTGTCATCGACATCACTGGCGCCGGTAATACGGTGTGAGCACGGTAAATTTTGTTTGAATTCTGCATACAGGTGTCCTTTAACGCAAATAACCGACCCATTTGGCCAATTTTACAGTTCCTTATAGTGCACGTGAAAAGGTGGGTGGGTGGGTCATACATTGAGATTGTTAAAATTAACGAACTACCGCGTTAACCACTAAATGATCAGGTAGAATTAAGTGATTAAATGATGGCAAATTATGCCCCTATAATGTTCAAAAGAGAAATCATGTGAGAATATGCTATTTCAAATAATAGCCTTCGATCTGAAGGTAACACTGTTCTAAAAATAGATTTTACCTTATCACCACTACATCACCTGTACTGACTTTCGGACAAGGGATTAGGGAGTTCACACTACACATAATGTTAATCAGCGTATATTTACTTTGTTTACATGCAATATTTTAAGAAATTGTAGAATGCAAACAAGTTGGAAATGGAATTTAGTGTGAAAAGAAAAGGGACAACTACACACTGTACTTTTGAAAAGTTAAATTTAAACATATGTCACAATCTGCTCTGGCCTCTATATTTGTCAATAAAACGGTTTTTGTCATTCAGGCAGAAAAAAAGTTTGACTCTTTTGATTGATGAGGCGAAGTTTACAAAATGCACCAGTAATTCTAAATTGGCGATGATTTAAAAAAAAAACAAATATTTTGTGTGAGACATAAAATAAAAAAATAAATGTATCTTATTGTCTATACGTTAACAGTGTATGTTAAATCACGGACCTCAATTGTCAATTCAGTTTAAATATACATGCAAGCATGCATGTACGTATACATTATTTCTGATACAGTAACTCCTGGAATCGGCATTTTTTATTAGGAAAAATAGGAAAAACGCATAGTTTTGCGTATTCTAAAATTATTAAAGAATTAATTTAAGATATTATAGTAATTAATATAATACTCGTAGCACTTTGGTGGATAGATTCATGACTTCTCAAATCTGCGTATTTTACATATAAACAAAATTTTGTACGGTATATCTGGGACAGAAAGATACTTTTTCATTTTTAGTCCCAATTTCTTAAAATCATACCATATCATATCACCATTTCTAATTTTGATAAACAGTGAAACAAAAACAAATTGCCAAGCGCCGGCATTTTTCTCAAATTGACATGCAGGGAAAGTATTGCCCCGAAAGTTATTTCTTTTTCACCATATCATCTTTTTTTCCCTGATGGTTTTAAACCATCTCAATCATGCTTTACGCAAGTTTAACCCCAGGAACATCATTTTGATTGAGAGAAATGTGAATAAAAGTATTCGTAACCATTACATGTTGTATAATCTACATGTAGATTAACCAGTTTCCTTGTCCGAAAGTTATCGATATGTTGCTATTTTTAGAACAGGTATCTACGGAAGCATGGAGAGGACATAGTCGATTTATTTTAATAATCTGTGGGAACAACTTATTTGTCGAAATATTTTTTATTAATCTGTGGGAACAACATGTTTTGTGAGAAAAATCTTTTTTTATTCTGTGGGAACAACATATTTTGTGAGAAAAATCTTTTTTTATTCTGTGGGAACAACATATTTTGTGAGAAAAATCTTTTTTTATTCTGTGGGAACAACATATTTTGTGAGAAAAATCTTTTTTTATTCTGTGGGAACAACTTAATTTGAGTAAAAAAAAATTTTTATTCTGTGGGAACAACATATTTTGTGAGAAAAATCTTTTTTTATTCTGTGGGAACAACATATTTTGTGAGAAAAATCTTTTTTTATTCTGTGGGAACAACTTAATTTGAGTAAAAAAAAATTTTTATTCTGTGGGAACAACATATTTTGTGAGAAAAATCTTTTTTTATTCTGTGGGAACAACATATTTTGTGAGAAAAATCTTTTTTTATTCTGTGGGAACAACATATTTTGTGAGAAAAATCTTTTTTTATTCTGTGGGAACAACTTAATTTGAGTAAAAAAAAAAATTTATTCTGTGGGAACAACATATTTTGTGAGAAAAATCTTTTTTTATTCTGTGGGAACAACATATTTTGTGAGAAAAATCTTTTTTTATTCTGTGGGAACAACTTAATTTGAGTAAAAAAAAAATTTTATTCTGTGGGAACAACATATTTTGTGAGAAAAATCTTTTTTTATTCTGTGGGAACAACTTAATTTGAGTAAAAAAAAAATTTTATTCTGTGGGAACAACATATTTTGTGAGAAAAATCTTTTTTTATTCTGTGGGAACAACATATTTTGTGAGAAAAATCTTTTTTTATTCTGTGGGAACAACATATTTTGTGAGAAAAATCTTTTTTTATTCTGTGGGAACAAACTATTTTCTGCTATATTTTTTTCAATATCTTGTTCCCTCAAGATAATAAGTTGTGCGAACAAATTAATTATGTTGTTCCCACAACATAATTCAACCAATCAAATTCTTGCATCTTGTTGTCAGAAAAATGGATAGAGATGTTTTAATTAAACAGTATTTTGAAATGGGTTTGAAGTATCAGGATATTCAAAATATGTTAGAAGAGAGGCACAACATTTGTATCGGACTAAGGCATTTAAGAAGGTTGACTTGAAAATGGCGACTTTTTAAAAAGGGACTTAACTTTGCAGTCACTCTTTGTGGCAATCGCTATTTTGATTGGTTGAATTATGTTGTGGGAACAACATAATTAATTTGTTCGCACAACTTATTATCTTGAGGGAACAAGATATTGAAAAAATATCGCAGAAAATAGTTTGTTCCCACAGAGTAAAAAAAAGATTTTTCTCACAAAATAAGTTGTTCCCACAGAATAAATTTTTTTTTTACTCAAATTAAGTTGTTCCCACAGAATAAAAAAAGATTTTTCTCACAAAATATGTTGTTCCCACAGAATAAAAAAAGATTTTTCTCACAAAATATGTTGTTCCCACAGAATAAAAAAAGATTTTTCACACAAAATATGTTGTTCCCACAGACTAAAATTTTTTTTTTACTCAAATTAAGTTGTTCCCACAGAATAAAAAAAGATTTTTCTCACAAAATATGTTGTTCCCACAGAATAAAAAAAGATTTTTCTCACAAAATATGTTGTTCCCACAGAATAAAAAAAGATTTTTCTCACAAAATATGTTGTTCCCACAGAATAAAAAAAGATTTTTCTCACAAAATATGTTGTTCCCACAGAATAAAATTTTTTTTTTACTCAAATTAAGTTGTTCCCACAGAATAAAAAAAGATTTTTCTCACAAAATATGTTGTTCCCACAGAATAAAAAAAGATTTTTCTCACAAAATATGTTGTTCCCACAGAATAAAAAAAGATTTTTCTCACAAAACATGTTGTTCCCACAGATTAATAAAAAATATTTCGACAAATAAGTTGTTCCCACAGATTATTAAAATAAATCGACTATGTCCTCTCCATGCTTCCGTAGGTATCTTATCAGTGACGTATACGATGCTCATCTCAAATCGTTCCCTATTGCATCATATTGCTTTGTGCGGTATAAAGCACGGTGTTGTTTTTGATTCCGGATATTGGAAATTAGGTTGTCTTCCAATCAAGATGGCTGACCCAGTCGTTTCACTTTTCATTGGAACCGGTTTGAGCGAACAGAAAGCGAAAGAAACTTTAAAAAATGAATTAGTTACTCAAAATTTAAAGAGTGCTATAGAACAGGTATAATGATTTTTAAAATATCGATTTGTTTATGAAATGTCATATTTTTTTGGGACTGAAACATCAAATGATGCAACACGTGTGTATTATGACAGCGAGAACTGGGAATCGTCATATTTATTGACCATTTGTATGTTCGTTGATTATGTTGTAAAACTGAAAATCCTCAGGCATTGGTCGGGATTTGAAGCCCGTAGCTGTCGATTACTAGGCACGGGTGGCAGTAGTCGAAATTATATCGTCCGATGATATGTTTTGACGCTTATCTATTTCGACGCCATTTTTGTTTTGTTATCGTAATGCTATAAGCGACATTCCGCTGACATCATACTACTCACTGAACTGCAAGTAGCATTTTACTACGCTCATTACAATAATGTGGAAAGTAAGAGATTGTGAGGTAAGATTTCATTACTTTTGCAGGCTTGTAAAAATGCCTGATGAGGCTTATAAAGATCATATAGAATCCTAATAAGACAATACATTTAAACTTTGTTTGTTGTTTTAGCATAATATATGACCTAAACAGGAAGAAAAAAAAATTGGTTACTATCATTTTTTGTGAGAATTTCCTTTTTCAAGTTTTTATAACACATAATTTTTATGACACATGCATTTATGCGTTTTCACTAATGCATATTTTTTCGAAGGTTATTGAAGCCTGAATTTTGTAAATGCGACCGTGGGAAAATCCAAAGGTAGGTCATCTCATTGGCTCGCCGAATTTGCAAGGTCAGGTGACTGTCATGTGACCAAAATTTTGTATATAGCGCACTATTTTTTCACTGTTGTGTAACTTTGGTATACACCTTATATCATTTCTGCAGGTTACTTGAATTTTGATTGGCATAATTGATGATTTATAAAGTTATTTCATTATTTTGAAAAACAGTATGTGAATGTGTGACTTATTATTTTTCTTTCCTTTCTTTTCTAGAGTACCAAGACCAAATACAGGTGTTATTCACCAACATCTATGACCATGGCAATACAAAAGGTTAAAGAGACTGGGGCACCAATTAAGACAACGGCCAGGGAATTTAACCTTCCAGAGGCATCTCTAAGGCACAAGCTTAGTGGTCGGGTGAACCCAGAAGCCACAAAATCAGGACCATCTCCCATGTTCACCCAAGATGAAGAGGTTAATTTTGTGGAACACTTGAAATTCTTGGCCTTGTGTGGATATGGATACAGTCGTTCTGAAGTGGTAGACATGGCCTCTGAATATGCAGCTTGTCTGAACAAAAGGGACCGTGGTCATCCATTGTCTTTTCATTGGTACACCAGCTTTATGTCACGGTGGCCGGAGCTTAAGATTATAAAACCTCGTGGCTTACAGAATCAGAGGGCAAAGGCAACCACTGTAGAATGTGTCTCTAGTTACTACAAAGAGTTAAGATCCATTCTTGTTAAGTACAACTTGACAGATAAGCCTGAGAGAATCTACAATGTTGACGAGAAAGGTCTGTCAACATTTCATAATCCTCCTGCAGTAGTGACTGGAGTGGCATTGAAACCAGTAGCTGTAACATCAGAATCAATGCAAACTGTGACAATGATCGGTTGTGGAAATGCCCTTGGGAATAGTGTACCGCCATTTTTTGTATTTCCTGGATCACGCATGAGGCAGGAACTTCTTCAGGGTGGTTGTCCAGGAGCTAATGGTGATGTCACAAAATCTGGCTTGAGCAACAGTGTTGTGTTTCGGAAGTACCTTTCAGATCACTTGCTCAAGTATCTACCTGAACGCTCCACAGACAATCCAATTTTAATTCTGTATGATGGACATATATCACACATTAATATTAGTTTGATCAACTGGGCAAAGTCTAAAAATCTCATTTTATTCATACTTCCTGCACATACAAGCCATGTCTTACAACCATTGGACGTTGGTTGCTTTGGTCCCTTTGAACGCATTTACAACAAGGTGAGCCATAAGTTCATGGGCGACAACTGTGGACAGAGCATATCAAGATACAACATCTGTGCACTTGGTAGTTCTGCATACTTGAAAGCACTGTCTCCAGAAAACTTACGATCATCTTTCAAGAAAGCGGGCATTTATCCCTTCAATCCTAATATTGTAGATGCTTCAAATTTCAAGCCATCTGAACCACTTCAGCAAGAAGAGATACCCACAACAGCTGTTCTAGAAGTTTCACAGTCAGTTCCCAAGTGTTCTACAGAGTTGTTTGCAACAAAGGAAACTGTAGTCAGTGCCAAGAAGCCACCCACCAAAAAACGCCGCTGTTTGAGTACAGTTGTTAGTGGAAAGTCCATCACAGAAGACAGCATTTAATATTAGTGCCATCCAACAGCGTGACAACAACAAAACTAAGACAACAGTTTCAGCTTCATCAGAGCCAAAGCCTAGTACCTATGGTGTAACCAAGCCTAGCAAGTCAACAGTAATCAGACATGAGGACTGTGACTCTGAGTTATGTTGTGTATGTAACAAGTTCATTCCAGATGAAGTACACAAAAAATTCATCCCTTACATTTGTTCAGTGGATAGAGTGTAGCAAGTGTGGACACTGGGTGCATCTTATGTACTGCACTAGTGTTATAGTTGTCAAGAGGGTTGATATATTCTTTTTGTCCTCATTGTGTTGACAGGCACTAAGTATTTTGTTTTTGATGTGCAAAAATATTTTTGATTTTGATATTTGATATCCTTTTGACATAAAAATAAAGAATAATTATATGTTGAAATTTATTATGTCTCCCCCACCTCGGGGGGAGACATATTGTTTTTGCCCTGTCCGTCCGTCAGTCCGTCCGTCCGTCCGTCCGTCCGTCCGTCCATTCTTCGTTTCCGGACGATAACTAGAGTTCCTTTTGACCTACAGCCCTCAAACTTCATAGGATGATTGGTCTTATAGAGCTGATGATCCCTATTGTTTTTGGGGTCAGTAGGTCAAAGGTCAAGGTCACACTGACCGTTGGTCAATTTCTCGTTTCCGGATGATAACTAGAGTTCCTTTAGACCTACAGACCTCAAACTTCATAGGATGATTGGTCTTATTGAGCAGATGATCCCTATTGTTTTTGGGGTCAGTAGTTCAAAGGTCAAGGTCACAGTGACCGTTGGTCAATTTCTCGTTTCCGGATGATAACTAGAGTTCCTTTTGACCTACAGCCCTCAAACTTCATAGGATGATTGGTCTTATAGAGCAGATGATCCCTATTGTTTTTGGGGTCAGTAGGTCAAAGGTCAAGGTCACAGTGACCGTTGGTCAATTTCTTCATTGAAGTGACTACCGGGTATTTACATTATCTTATCTCCATTTCCATTCCTGTTTCCATTCACAGTTATTCTCAGCAGTGGGGGAGACATGCGCTTTTTTACAAAAGCATCCTCTAGTTTTATATGCTTTAGTTTTACCCAATTCAGTTATTGTGTGCACCTCAAAACATAGAATGACTGTACACTCGCCAATACAGTGAAATGATCTTGAAATAACCAGCCAATCAAAAGACATCATTTCATATGAGCTTCAACAAATATGGCTGCCTCTATGCAGCCCTGTCAAAATGATAAAAACTTTTGTTTATAACATACATGTGACAAATGAAATGGGCCAAATCTGGATATTCAGCTGGATTTTGAGGCTCAAAACTGGATTTTTTTATTGACTAGAATTTCAATGCGTGTTTGGAACATCTGGTTCAAAGAATCTATATTACCCTCAAAATCATTAAATGATTATACTTTTTATGATTTTTTTGTTGATCAATATTAATTTATTTCACCAAAATATAAATAAATAGATAAATAAATAAGTGTAGTCATACAGGCTATTTCTAAAACAGTCACATTTTCACATTTCATTATTTTAAGTTTGAATAATTATATCTGTCTTTTCAGTCATACAATAATTGGCTAATAATTTAAAACACAAGCTATTTGAAAACGTGCAACATAAGACTGTGACAGTTCAATAACGTAACGTAAGTATACTGAACCAAAAAAGAAACTTTCGCAAAGTATGTGCCAGTTGTTCAAGGGTACCACTTAGATGTACACACTTATATACATGTAGTAGCTTGTAAAACTTGTTTTGTTTGCAAAATCGGTCAGCTAATCCCCGTATAAAAGCCCGATATGTTTATTCAACGTAAAAATCGAGTTTCAAAAGGATTGAAAAACTGTACTAACATATCTACATTCAAACTTGGAGAAAGTTTCTTTTTTGTTTCAGTATAGAAGACTCAAAATAAATGCAAGAATCGTTCCGTTAATTAAATCCACATTTTTGTCTCGATGATTGTGTAATTCCTAAACAAAACAAACAAATTACCCACTCACTAAAAATAGGTTAATTAGACATGGTTTTGCCGCATCTCAAACAGGTTTTTGAAAGATCCACTTTAAATGATTCTGCTCACCTTTAATCTTTATCAGTGCGGCACTAATCAAAGAAAATCAAAGGTTGAGCCGAATTCATACATGTAAATTTACAGGGTCGTTTTGATGACGTAGCGTGTAATACCTACTGCCAAATTACAAAAGAGGTCAATTGACTGACACACGACACGTGTTAAGTTAAACATGTGAGAATAACTTTGGGTGATGGAACTGTTTATTACGTCACCTTGCTGTCAATTAGCGACTCAACATTTAATCCGCTATAATTTAGGATATGGACAGATAACAATCAATGCCCGGAGGCACAGTTTACATTTTAGATACAGGTGCTGTGTTTGATTTTTTTTTATGTTGATTTTTGTGTCGCCTCTACGGAGTAGTGGCGACATATAGGGATCACTTCTCCGTCGTCTGTCTGTCCGTCTGTCTGTCCGTCTGTCTGTCCGTCCGTCCGTCACAAAACTTGTCCGGACTACTCCTCATAAACTACTGGTGCAATTTCATCCAAACTTTACAGGAATGATCAGTACCAAGTCTAGTTGTGCATATTGTCAGCATTTTCCGGTTCAATGATTTTTGTCAGAGTTATGGCCCTTTAATAATTTTTAATTTTAAAGTTTGTCCGGACTACTTCTCTTATACCACTAATGCAATTTCAATGAAACTTTACAGGATTGATCTGTAGCTCAAGTCCTTGCGCATATTACACGGGTTTTCCGGTTGAATGATTTTTGGCCGAGTTATGGCCCTTTGATAAAAAGGTGTTTTTTTCTGTGTGTTGCCAGATACACAAAAGCTTGTCCGGACTACTCCTCATAAACTACTTGTGCAATTTCATCCAAACTTTACAGGAATGATAAGTACCAAGTCTAGTTGTGCATATTGTCAGCATTTTCCGGTTCAATGATTTTTGTCAGAGTAATGGCCCTTTAATAATTTTTATTTTTAAAGTTTGTCATGACTACTTCTCTTATACCACTAATGCAATTTCAATGAAACTTTACAGGATTGATCTGTAGCTCAAATCCTTGCGCATATTGCACGGGTTTTCCGGGTGAATGATTTTTGGCCGAGTTATGGCCCTTTGATAAAAAGGTGTTTTTTCTGTGTGTTGCCAGATACGCAAAAGCTTGTCCGGACTACTCCTCATAAACTCCTGGTGCAATTTTATCCAAACTTTACAGGAATGATCAGTACCAAGTCTAGTTGTGCACTGTCCGTCTGTCTGTCCGTCTGTCACAAAATTTGTCCCAACATGAAATTGGCCATCATGAGGCGACACATGTGATTACTGATCGCTCTTGTTTTTTAAATATCGGGAATTCAAGCTGTAATATCGGGAATCGGGATCAGTGTCGAAATATCGGGATTTTTTAAAATCCCGCCGGGATGTCACATGTATGTTATAAGCCAGTACACATGCAAAACTAGGTAAAAAGTATTGAATTATATGTCATACATAATAGACATGCTATTTAAATAAAAAGTTAATACCTCTATGATTCGAAAATGATGCCTTAATTCTTAAGGGCGTCGAAACTGATGACTCTGGGATACATCAGACGTTTCGTGCATGTTATACATGTAGTTTATGTCGGTCAAGCCCGACATGTAATAGTCATTGAACATAAACGCATAGCATCTTAAAAAATCAAAACATGTCTATTGTCTTACCTTTCAAGCTTTATTCAAAAGTTTCTAGATAATAAGTTTATTATCATGCTCATTCATTAACAAAAAATTAAACACAAGAAGAAAGACAAACAATTACTGGGCTAAAAGAACATGGACAACTCCACTGCGATCCAAAGTCAAAAGCGAAAGTACTAAACCGGCAGTTTCAATCTGTTTTCACCGAAAACATCACTGTCATTGCTCATGACTTCAAGAAGGGACACTACGTCAATCCACAGTCAACCCATCCTGTAGCCCCTGAGATATCCATAACCACTCATGGAATTACCAAACTCCTTCTTGCACTGAACCCGCATAAAGCTGGAGGACCCGGCACCATAAGCCCTTGCATCCTCAAAGAATTGGCAACTGACATCGCTCCCATAGTCACCACCATCTTCACTCTATCACTAGAAAATACATGTAGCACCATCCCTAATGACTGGAAAGCCAATGTCTCCCAAGGCTACAAGAAAGGCAGCAGATACAAACCAGAAATGATTGCCCTATCTCCCTCACCTGCATCTGCTGCAAGCTTCTAGAGCACATTATCACCAGACACATCATGAACCATGCCGAAAAACACAAGATTCTTTATCCTCTCCAACACAGCTTCAGGAAGGGCAGATCCTGTGAAATACAACTTCTTGAATTCACAAATGATATAACATGGAAAATGGCAAACGGACTGATGTTCTCATCATGGACTTCGCCAAGGCCCTCGACAAAGTATGTCACAGCCTTTTATCCCACAAACTGGAGCACTACAGCATCAGAGGCAAGACCAACCTGTAGATTCAGGCTTTCCTAAGCAACCGATCCCAATCTGTAGTGTTTGAAGGGGTAACATCAGATACAGTATCTGTAGAATCCAGCGTCCAACAGGGCTCAGTCCTTGGCCGTAGTCTGTTCCTATTCTGCACAATGGCATCCGGTACTAGGGTCTCAATGCAGTCGTCCGACTCGTTGGGCCCACAGTTGAATTTGTTTTGCGCCGACAGTCTTTTCAGGGGGTCAGTGGCACAATTGAACTCTGGTCTTAATCCAATAAGTTGTAAAATTGTTCCATTATTGGAATACCTTGCATGTTATCATTGAATTTCATTGAAAATCGCTGCGTCCAACTAGAACTGACGCTGAAAATTTCATTGATCTATATATTCTTTGTTTTTATCTGATTTCCTTCTAAATATACACATGTAGTCTATAGCTGGGCAAGCCAAAGCCAGAGCCCGCTTTGTGGTCCCGGCCTATCACTTCCCTGTAAAACATTGTAGTCATCAATTTATATTAAAGCTACATGCCTCCAGATGAGTCAAAATATTTCAATAAAATCAAATTTGAGAAATATGTACTAAGATGTAAGTAAAAGTAAAGAGTTTCAAGATTCAAGTAATATTTTACATATTATGTGCGATAAATGACTGATTTCTCAGTATTTACATCTATATTTCTACTGCGTTACTAATGCAGTAAAGGCTATTTAGGCATATTTTCACCACTTTTACATAATTAACGTGGTTTCTAAGTGCCATTGATGATGTGTAAATTGTTTCCTTTTGGTTACTTTACCATATTACACATTCCAATACATTTTCAAAATTTTCATGAACATTAGCATGAATCTGGAGGTGTGCAGCTTAAAAAACAAATATCAGTCTATTTTTGCCTATCGGCGTTACTGGTTCAGAAAAGCACTTTACAGATTCATTCTAATTTTTGAACGGAAAAATATATTTGCATAAGCTGGCGTGCATGGGCAAATATTTCATAAAAAAATATATTGTTTGAAACATTTGACTCATTTAAACACTAACATTTGAATAACCAATCAGATTAGCGCACTGTGTGACAGCAATAAATTTGTTTATCTGCTGTATAAGGAATTTAATTAAATAAGGGGATTTAATCATGATTTTTAGGATGTGACAGTCTACTTATTTTGTTAAAAGATATTTATTTTTTACTTTTGCTCATAAATTATAAGGTCAAAATTAATGTATTTATATGCTCTCTTGTTTGTTTTTTTTATTCTGCCAGATTTTCTTGCGGAACATGCTGTGGGTTTTTGAGCAATTTCAATATGATGTTGCTTTGCCCAGAAGCAAAAATATCTAAAGGTAGCATTATATTTATAAGACTAATGTGGCAGTATCAGTGTTTGGCCACCCCACTCCACCCCTGGATCCCTGCTACAACCCTGAAAAAAGTAATCAAACACTCTTACCAAATACAAAACCACTGATAAAATAACAAAAACTAATATGCTACAATTTTGTTTATCATAGATGTATCATTATTTTGTTTCAGGTTGGCAATGTGTCTGAGGACCTGAAGACAGATAAAGATGTTGGTAAACTACTCTATCATGTAGCAACCAAATTGAAAACACGTAAATACCAGAGACAAATTGTTGACTATATTGCAACAAAAAAGATAACTTCCGAAAACCAGTTAAAATGGTAGGTCTGTTTAAGAAGCTTTTACATGAAGCACATTGTGCAATAATAAACTGCAATGTTAGTTTTAATGGTAAGCATAACTTACAGGATGGTATGCTGGCGTCTGCCTGTAGTAGGTTATTGGTAAAAAAAGATAACTCTATAAAACTTTTTGTTATTCATTATTAAAAATTATCTGAAATAGATTTTGTTCTTCATCATCCCTATGCTCTGTAAGTGCATTAATTTTATATCAGTTTTCTCAATGAAAATGTAATGGACATGTTTATTACAAATTATTTAGTATTCAACTGCTGAAATAAAACAAACAAATGAGCCCGCAGTCATGAAAAAACCAAGGATGCGTAAGGCTGGTCTGGATCCATGCTTGGTCGCAAACGCGCCCTATGTTGGTTTTGTAAAATGACGCGGCTTCAAATCATTTTGAAGCAGGACAGTTATTTTGTAACATCTTAAGAAATTTTTTTCAGCTGCTTTTGATTACTTCAAACATTTTCCATTGGAAAGCCGATTGATTGGTCAGCGTATTGAGCAAGAATGTGGTGTAGGTGTGATTATAACACCCAGATCAAAGTGGAAGCTGCTGTAGAGGATGTGATAGGGAAACACAAGGCCGGGCTACAAGCTCAGAGATACAAAATATAACATGGGGGTTATACATGGGTAATTATCTTGTTAGTCCTAAAGTAACTATACTAACAGTTATCTCACAAGTCAAATGAGTATCAAGCTAACGGCTAGTTTTTGGCCTTGCGTAAGTAAAGGAAGACAGACCAGGAATGCAGGTCTGTTATTTATTTCAGGGACTAAAAGGGATCTAAAATATAAACTAACTTTCTCAAACTTGCTGTAATAGTTCCTCACATGGTAAAATTCTACATCACTTGCAGGTTGAAGATGATGCGGTGACATATTTCCTGAAATATCTAGAGGTTAAAATTATAGCTAAAAATAATATTATTATTTATCATCTAATTCCTAGAGAAATGATAGCTATGCATTATCACTTAATAAAACATTTTCATGAAATTTAATACAATATCCATAAGTAATTGATGGATGTAGAGTTAAAGACAGTATATTCTGTATAACAGGTGAAGCTCGGAGCAAGTTGAATGGGCTGATGGGGAAGGCCATCAAACATGAAGTTGACATGCAGGTAAAATATTCATACTAATCATGATAATTTTACACTGATTTATTAAAAAAACAAGGATCAGTAAGGATTAATTCCTATATAAAAATATAAATTATGAAGTCCGCAGTTGAAATTTTTGATACCTTCAATGACAAATGGTTGTTTGTTATTTTTTGTTAAATTAGTTTAAAGGAGTGATTTCAGCAATGACTTGTAGTAACTTTTGCAACATGAGTATGTTTATTGTGTTGTCTGGTGTATTTTATTTGCATGTGAGCTTGATGATCACTTAATGCTTATTTCCTGTTTTTTTGTGATCCTCTATTCTATAAACAATGTCACACAAAAACTATATTTAAGAATTGATTCTTACCTGGTCCTAATAAAAAGTTAAAATATTGCATTGTCTTGTGTGTTACTATTATTGCATTAATTGTTGCCCCCTGTGTTCAAATTTTTGCCCTCTCCTGTTTACACAAGCTTGGGTTAGTGTCATTTGATTTCTAACACTTTATTAAATTTAAAAATTTGAGCAATGCCATGACAAAAAACCAAACATTGTGCGTTTGGTGACCAGCATGGATCCAGACTAACCTGTGATCCGTGATCCAGGCTGGTCGTTTATCATTTCTCCACTTTTAAAAGGGTTTGCGAAGAGGCATGGACCTAATCACTGCGCGGACGCGCAGGCTGACTGGATCCATGCCGGTCGCAAACCCATTATGTTTGTTTTGTCATGGCGCAGCTCAAAAAAGCTTTTATATTCAGGTGTTGGCTTACTTTGGCCAAAAACTGCAGAGGATTTTGGGGAAAAAACAGTGAAAAAAAAGGTATGACTTACGTTTAAATTTTCTCTTTACAAAATTTTATATTGAAAGTCCAGAAATTACTTGGGCATTCTTTAGTATACCCATGTATCCTAAAAACCATAAAAAATAAACTAAAAAGAAAAATGACAGGGAAGTTAATAAATTACATTGTATATCTCTGAAAAAAGATTCATGGACCTTCTATTTTTTTTTTATTCTCTGTCCATAACATGTTACATTTGTTCATTACTTTTTACAATTAATATTAAAAATTTAAAATGCTTTCTTTCTTCAAGGAGCTTGTAATAAAAATGTTGAATTATTAAAATTGTTACTACTTGTTTATAAAAAATGGTTCATAAGGGAATTAAATTATTCCCTATTTTAAGGGCTGGCAAAACCTCCCAAGGATAAGGAGGGAATATATAAAGAAGAAGGAAACAGATCAAAGAGTCACCCTTCTGTTTGATAATTGTAAGTTTACTCATAAGCTTAAAAAAATAACCATTAGCCTTTCAAACTATAAAAATATAATATTTGTGAGAAATGATTTGAAATAGTAAAAATTTTCCTTTCTGTAAATGGTAATTTATAAAATACAGCATTCAAATTGTCTAAGTTAGTGCTATGCATTGAAATAACATGTTCTAGTCCCCTACCGGTTTACCGAGGGGACTTTAGGTTTTAAACCCTTGTCCGTCTGACGCACTACAGGAGAGTAATTATGTTTGGCTAGAAGGGACAATAGGTTTAACTGTTCTTTCTCTCTTGATGTCATTCATTCTGTAATGCTTTTATGTGGCTTTTTTTCTTTTGTGTGGCTAAAAAGAAACAATTAGAGTGAACAATAAATAGAAGTGACCACATAATTACTGTCCTTGTGAAGAAACGTCCGTCCTCTGTCTTGTTCAGTCCGGTCCGTAACAAAACTGGGAAAACCAGTGATAATGCAAAAAAGTACTGGAAATATTTTTTATGCTTGAAATATGGGTAGATGGCAAGTCTGGAGATTATGCACGGTTTTTTTCTTTTCTTCCCTATGTTGGAAAAGATGGCAAAATTTTACATATAAACTGAATCCAGTGATAACTCAAAAAGTTGGAAATATTTTTTAATGAAACTTGGAACATATGGGTAGATGGCAGTCTGAGGCGTTATTATCTGGGGTTTAATCTTTTTCCTATTTTTGGAAAAAAATTGGTTGCCCATGGAACAAATAGGCTTAAAAACATTTGGCAAAATATAAACAATATTTGTGATTAGTAAAAAAGAGCTGAAATTTTTTATGAAATTGCATCTTTATTTCAAGACTTATCTCCTCTTTAAGAATTTTGCTTTTAAAAATGTTATATTTTGGTAACAGAGATGTTTCAAATATTAACTTTAGAGTGTCCTTCAGTCTGTCAGCCTGTCTTTTCAAAAAAAACTGTTTTCTGTGATCACTTTTAAAGAACTTATCCAACAAATTTACTTAAAATAGAGAAAAATTGAAACATTAGTGAATGGCCAATGTCCCTTCAGAATGTTGCTGGGTTCTAACTGGTAGTGGACTTATGGATTGCCTGCAATACTATGATAATTGCTTGTTTTAATTAGAACGAACATATTGGAATTATTTAGAAAACAACATTAACGATTTGTGATGATTTCTATCAGTTTAAGAAAAAAAATATAGGTAAATCTTAAATCATTGATATTGTATTTGTCTTTCCCATTATACCCTGTTTTGTATTGAAAGGATTCTTTTTTGTGTTTAATAAAATTTTACAGGAGTTTTGTAATATTATTTTACAGTTCTAGGCCAGGATGGAGAAGTGAAAAGTTTTACAGAGGTCATGGGTGAAGCTCTGAAATTTCACAAACCAGGTAATATACATAAATGATGGAATTATACTTTCTTGCTTATAATACTTTAACTGTTTATAATTGAAGGTGTGTATGAATGTACAGGTGTAAGTTTGTGATTGAATGTGTTAATGACTGTGAAACTGTGTATGAATTTCAAAGTGTAAGTTTATGACTGAAGGTGTTTATGACTTTGAAACTGTTTATGAATGTAAAGTTGTAAATTCATGACTGAAGATGTTAATGACTGTGAAGGTGTTTATGAATGTGAAGGTGTTATTGGGAGTGAAGGTGTTTATGACAGTTGATTACAAAAGAGGTGTTTATGAATGTGAAGGTGTTTATGACATATTTATCATTTGTTCAAGTTTGCAAGATTTACAATTAATTTAGGTGAGAATTACAAGACTGCTGGTTATGTTATCACAGACCAAACTATGGAGTTGATGAAGGAACATTTAAAAGCAACTGGTGGTAAGGTATGTAATTTCACTATACAATACTTGTTGTTTTTGTGTGTCAAAGAGCTGATTGATATTAGCATTTAGATGGAAAGAGGTTATGTGCTAAGTTAAATGCTAAATTTTTAGTGCACACCATTATTTAGATTTATTATGTCACAGCCCAATCTTTCTCCACATTGATAGGGGATCATAATTATTTGTCTGTCAATTCCTCTGATATATTTTTTTCATATAAAAATTATTAAAAGTTTTAGCTATTTGTCAATTGCAATTTATTCTATTTCAACTACACCTACTTTCACTTGTAATGCTTAATGAACATCAGATAGACATAGTCCAAGTGATGTGAGAGTGTAACAATAGTTTTAAAGTAAAAGGAAAGAAAAGTGCTTAAGAGATTCAGGATAAAACCATTTATAAAAACATACATGTACATATGACTATACTGGTACTCATATAAAAACATTAAAATATACATCACATAAAATAATTTGAATTGAATTGAACATAAACTTTATCTATTTCAGGTGTACTCCAGATTTCCCTCCAGAACCCAAATGGTATTTTACATTATTGGTCATGCTCAAAAGCTATAAACTTTAACTTCGGATATGCTAGGGTAATTATAAGTTAATATTATCTTCACAAAGTACCAGCATTTTACTGAAAATTATATGCATGAGATTATACTCCACCAATGAAAAGATATTGTTTAAAAATTGCATACTTACAGTTAAGTTTTAAAATCTGTTGAAAATGACACCTAGTTGGTTTCAAAATCTGTTGAAACGGACACCTAGTGCAATGCCAGGGATCATGAGGTTTGACAAGTCCTGAATCCTGAAATGGCTGAGTAAAAAATTTTAAACTTGTTCAAGATTATGTCTGTCTGTCCCAGAGTAGTCAGAATGATGATATTATATGATAGGTAATTTTTCAGGAATTGATAAAGTATAATTTTCCAAGAACGAACAAAGTATAACTTTCCAGGAATGAATAAAGTACATTTAAGATGTTCCAGAAGCATGGTAGTTATTTTAAGTTTGGTAGAAATTAAGCATTTATGAATTACGAGTGGGAGTTTCAGATATTGTATTTATTTTGTCAGGCAAATGGAGGTAAATGTTATCTCAGATATGATGATACCAATCCTGAAAAAGAGGAGGAAAAATTCTTCACGGCAATAAGAGAGATGGTTGAATGGCTTGGTAAGCTATAATTTATTTGTAAGATAAATACAATATGTATGCTAGTGACATAAACACTTTGTCCATGCCACCAGTATAGTGCCAGGCTAGCTTGCACATACATACAGTCAGGGTCTGTACTGTTTGCTGACCAATTGTAGGATTTTGTTTTCAAAATTATTTACTTTAAGCGGACAGCAACAGATTCAAAGCAGGGCAATCCAGTATACAAAATAAAGCAGCATGCAAGTTAGTGTTGAAAGTATGATGTTTTATGTAATAGTTAAGAAATGTTGATAATGTTTTAGATTAATATTTATTAAATGTAACATTTGAATGTTTTATTGTTGGATTTAATGTCTTGCTGGAAAAGACAGATATATATGAATGTGTTATGTATTGGAGCTCAACGGAGAGCAATTGTACTCACCCTCACATCAGTGTCATCGTCCCTTTTACACTTAGGTTTTTGCATGCAAGTCGGAATCTCAAAACTCCTGAAGGGAATGGGTTAAAACCTCACATACTTATTTGGGAGCAAAATAGATTACTGTGTAAGGCCTATAGCTCTAAAATTGATTCTAACAGAATTATAACACTTCATTAACTTAAAAAATTCTACAGTTTTTACTATCAAGCAATGAGAATAGTTAAGCACCCTGTCCGTCTGACAGCTCAATTTTAATAATTACATGTGAAGTGATTTGATTTTATACCAGGTTACAAACCATGGAAGGTAACTCATGCCTCTGACAATTTTGACAAGCTTTATGAGTATGCTGTGAGGCTGATCATGCGTGGACATGCCTATGTGTGTCACATGAGATCAGAGGATATTAAAGGGTTCAATCCCCCGGATTCACCATGGAGAGACCGGCCAATGGAGGAATCTCTTCAGTTATTTGAGGTAAGTGATTTTTGTAAATGAATAAAGAATTATATTCTCCGTACATGCATCTTTTTGTCACTTCACATTTTACTTTGTTATTAAATGTATTTTTATGGTCATATCTTCTTCATGTTTCATCTTCTATGTTTTTGTGCCACAAATAAGGTAAAACAGTAAATCTGTAGCTATTTGTCAGAGCTATTTGAGGGACTCCATTGAGGTTTTTGACATGATGGAACTGGAAATAATTTTTCGAGATTAACGTTCAGTTTGATGTAGGTCTAAACCAATAACATGTGTGCAAAATTTCATCTCATTAGCTCAGTTTGTTTTTCCAGAATAATTATTCTTTATGTGAATAAATGATCCAAAACACTCTTTTCACTCAAATAGGGCTGAAATAGCACAAATGATAATTTTAAACCTTTTTTTGAGTATATTTTTTAATTATCATTTACATATCTTCCTGCTTTATGTGCCCAAGCAGATCTATGTAAGAAATTCATGTATTTTGGCATGTGCATCTCAGTGGAATTTCCTTTAAAATTTGAAAACATTTAGTGCATGTTAATAC
>NW_026860154.1:0-37171 GCF_026571515.1 Ruditapes philippinarum
TTGTTTCCGGATGATATAGGAATTAGATATCATATATTGTTTAGTATATGCAGACCTCGTTTTGAGTTGCTTTTGGGCGCCATGTGTCAAGGTCACTGTACTTTAAGTAGAAAAGCCTTTTCGATAAATAGTGTTAAGAATGACGTATAGTTATCAAGCTTGTATTGAAACCTGGCTCTTATTACTTTTGCACCCTCTCCCCCACCAAACAGTGTGAAGATCGCCGTTTCTAAAAAAGAAAATAGTGAATCAATGGATGTAAAAAAATGTTGCTCACAGGACTGTTACGTGTAACAATATATAAATAACACATGGGTTTGTGGGTTGCAGTAAAATATCATCCCGAGGAAAATACGCCTCGGGTAACAGTATTTTTACGAGGGATGATATTTTACTGTTACACACAAACCTATGTGCTATTTATTTTATTACCCCGAACAAATACTGTGATGATCTAAATTTGTTAACTTAATCTAACTGTTACAAAAATAAACAAAGAGTAGCAATAACTAAACTGTCCTTACCTTGCAAGTTTTAAGTGTACTTTAGGCCTACTTGTTTTTCTTTATTCTTTAAGCAAGTGATGATATCTACCAGTCATAAACATGCAATAAGCTGTGTTTTATTTAGAAAACAAAACACTAACTCATTTATAAGGCTATGATCTGTGAAATCTGATCCTTCTGTATGCACGGTTTTTGACAAAGTGTATTTACAAAATAAGATGATATCCTACAAATGTCTGTCCACCAACTCTATCTGTAACATTTCACTTGTTAAAATTAACCGTCTTAAATCGTCTGCATGTTCCAGTTTGACACAACATTATTTACATTACAATTACTTCCGTTGAAAACGGATGTTTACTTTTTGATTATTCAACAAAAAGATATTTTATACGCGAAAAGAACTCTAGGGTGCAAAGAACTAAATTCTATGAGAGTCATGGTTAATTTGGTGATGCCCTAGGCCCTATAAAAATGAATCGAGAGAAAAATGGCGGCCATTTTATTTCATTTTGATTAGAAAATAGACCACCTGACCAGATTTTATACTGTTATAAAATACTGTAACATATATAACAGTACAAAATTCTTAGTCACGTGGTACACTTGAATTAACAGTAAGAATAACTCCTAGAGGCCTATGGGAAATTGACATTACCAAAAAAAAGTGAGGGGTAATAACATAAAATACAAGGCGAGTTCAAGTTTGGCTTCAGACCAAAATGTTAAACTCATTTACAAAAAAAAGAAATGAATGTAATGATGATGATTTTACTTATTCGCTACAAATTAATGCACCGTACAACACATGAAAATTCTGTATGCCGGTTCAAGCAAAATTCAAAATGATGTTCACTTACTTGAATATCTCTATAATTCCTATTTTTACATGTAAGACTGTAGAACATATATTTATTTACAAGAAAACTTAATTTTTTATAGGGTCATACCAGGAGACAGGCTACGGTTCAAATTCCGAATTGGTTTCTTCACATGAAAACAATCGTCAAAGATGTAATACAGAGGTACAAAGTAGCAACATGCAGACAAGTTACCGTCTGAATGCCATGGAAACAATGAACTATCCAAAACATCTAGATTATGTCAATCTCCAACATAGATTAGACTCCTATAGCAACTGGCAAAATGATCAGTCGATACAACCAAGAGCTCTTGCAGAAGCAGGTTTCTACTACGCAGGTTTTTTTGTTTTTTTTATAGAATTTTACTTTTTCACTTCACGAGAATGAATCAAATTTATTCTACTAATATATCGGAAACATTGTACTGAATGAAACTGAATAAAATTTCTGGGGATATCCATACACATCAATAAAAAGGTGTCTCACAGTCTGATTTTCTCGGATTCACATCGTCTCTTTATTACAGATAATAAGTTGAAATGTTTAATGTGTGAACATGTATCAATAATACAAAAGGTACCACTTGTGTATATATCAGCACATTATATGTATCTTGATTGAACATTCAAGTTCATCATTATGATGCACATGGCTAGTAAAATAGTATGTAATTGAAAAGGAAGTTATTTTCTTTATTTGTAGGGTTTGGTGATTGTGTACGTTGTTACTTTTGTGATTGTGGTTTACAAAATTGGAAGGAGGGTAATTAAATTTGCTTTACTTAAGATCATGTTTATATTTATCTTTGGTGTAAATAGGGTATATCAGGCTACAGAATATAACTATTTATTTTAAATTTTGTTGTTCTACAGGAATCTCCTTTTTAGTTAGAAATATAGATGTTTTAAGAATTAAACCAGTACTTAATCAAGATAAGTTTTCCTCGGGGTCAATTCCAATACCTGAAGTGTTGATGAATTTATTTGTTACAGAAAAATATGTTTTGTAGAAGAACTCTTTACTATAATATATTTCCTGTGACAAGAAAAAGTTAAGCGTTGCCCCGGCTCGGCGGTGGAATATTCTTATTGGTGTGTTTGACTTTAGAAATAAGAAAAAGTCGAGCGTTGGCCCGGCTTTGCGGTGGAATATTCTTCCTCTGATATATTTGACTTAAGAAATAAGGAAAGGGTCGAGCGTTGTCCCGGTTGTTACGTTGTTGTCATTACTCTAATGACATCTTTCCTAGTCAGAAGTCTCTTTAATTTCTCACAGGAGATGATCTATTGAAGGAACATTTACGATGGTTTCCACATTGTACAGGTAGGCAATCCTTTTGGGAGCGAAAGGCTTTATTTTTTAAATTATGATAGCATACCTTATATCTAACTATTTATTCGCATTTATGATGGAATTATTTTGCATTTTTAAAGTATTTGAAGTGTTTTTAAAACTCTTTGATTGAAAATTATCATGCTGTTTTTTGCTTGATTTGTTGTGGTTATTTTTTTTTCAATTTAGTTCTGTTTGAGAATCAAAATCATACGTTATTTTATATATGTTCTCATGCTAAAAAGTGCAATAATTCAAGAAGTGTTTAAAATTGTACAGGTATTATTTAATACATAAGACAGTGGTGATTGTAGGTGGAGAGAGAACAGACTCAAAGAAAGACCGCGGATGTAGGAGTGATGGGTTAGTATGGATAATAATTATTCTGCCATTCTGAATGCTAAAATATATGATGAAAAACCTTTATAAATATTAAGATCAAAACATAAAATACAATTGTTATATATATATATATTCTGGGTGCTAAAATATTATGATGCAAAAACACCGTTCACAGAACACATCTTTAACTTAACTTCATTCACGCTAAAAAAAACTTGCACATAGGAACTGTTGGGTTCCGGACAGGAAACTTTCATTGATATATTGTTTCTGTAGCATTGAACTTCTTATTGCAAATGCCTAGAACAAATAGTAGTAAATATTAAGATTAAACTATAAAATACAATTGTTATATGTGTGAAAGGTAGTATTTGCATATAATTTAGACTATTTGAAATCAAGATTGTATCAGTGATCCTCTGATAGGGAAGTGTCTGTTAGATTGGTATATATACATCTTTATTGCCTCCGAATGTTCGAAGATATACATATTACATAACACAGTCAATGAAAAGAAACAACATTAAGCAAAGAAAAGCATCATAATTATACAAAAAAGAACAATTTCAAAGATGTAAAATTATATATATTACATAAGACAATATTTGAAGAGAAGTGACGTTAATCATATCAGCACATCATATTAGTGCAAGAAGATACACAACTACATGTAACATCTTACGCAAAAATAGCACATTCAGCTGCATACATACATGTATTTAACATTTATTTGCTTTTACGTGTTTTTTTCGTTTTTTAAGTTATCATGTACATAACGTTTGGACCATACAATGAAGAAGACGGAATCTAATAGACATTGAAAGCAAACCTTACATATAGAAAGGTTAAAAATGCATAAAATGTCAGTAGTTCCTTTAGCTTTTGCAAGACATTATTTAACATTTTTAAACATTGTTAAATGCGAAATCGAAATTTTAACAAATATAAATGAAATAGTGACTTTCTTAACATTCCTTTTACATTTCTTTCTTGTCTATGTAATAAATTCATTCAAATAATTACTTTATTTAAATAATGATAACAAGAACTTTGCACATATGGCCATGAAATCTGGGTACTTATCAGCGGATAATACGTTAATAAGATTGATATTTACATATCCTAATGTGTACGTAATAAATATCTCTGTAGGAATTGCCTGCAAAAATCTACTAAGAGTGCTATTGAACTGATTTTCTAGGCAATCAAAGAATGTTGCCATTTTCTTTAGTTCTTTGTTCACCTCACAGTAAAACATCAGATGGTAGAGTTCATGTGTACATTCATTAAAACACTTTTGACAAATTATAGTTTGATCATGCTTAACTTTACAATTAAGTTGCGCAACAAATCGCATAAGAGTCAGTAAGTCTGGTCTTTCTTGTGCTACTCTCCATACATTGGACATAGTCAATTCACTATTAATCTCTCTAAAGTGTTGAAGGTCATTGTTTCTCTGTACGCGTACTTTCCATTGATTTTAATTTGATTCGGAAATATTCATATATTTGGTATCACTATATATCAGCAGCAGAAATCATGTAAAATTATGTAAGTCAAGGCATATGATTAATAAGAAATTTGGTGCTTGTATTTTAACAGATCCTATGACAAGAAGAATAATACAAGCTATGGAGGATATGGGGTTTAAATCTGATGTCGCGAAGCATGCGGTTATGGCAGTAAAAAATCAAACTTCTGGTATGCACAATTTATGAATTCTGTTGCACTATTTGAATGCACATTTGGTATATGTTGTATTTAAAGTCTATGATAATATTGGATGATATACATTATTGCAGTTTAAGACTATTATATTATTTGCGTTTCAATTTGACAATATATATATTTCATATATATAAATTTTCTTTGTATTTTCTTGTATTGTAGGGCAGTATGATGTGATGCTCAATGAAGCAGTTACCTGGGCTTTAGATCAAGAAAGTAATAACAGAGGTTAGTGTTGACACGAAGGAATTACGCAAAACAAACATTGTTTAAATTTAATTCTATCTATATTTTTTTTAATAACAAATATATTACATTATTGTACATGGATCCTTTACGCCATGTTTACGAAGTAACACCATTTTCGTGAATGGTGCACGGAAGCAACGCCGGTTAACTCATGAAAAAGTATCTGAATCACGTTTTATCTGCTTCCTTTTACTATAACATGTATACGATTTTATTTGCTCATACAGGATGTATCCTAATTCGATTGTGTAGGATAGAATATAACTTATAGACACACTACTCTGGTCCGTTCCTGTAACCAATCTGTACTTGGGTGCAGCAATGGGTGTAAAGTTTCTTGCTTAAAGAAAATATGGCTCGCTCCTGACAGGGTATTTAACCAACGATTCTAGATTACTAGTCCGACGCGTCATACCGCCACTATACTTTTTGTTTTGAAAATTTTATAAGGAATGCGGGATATGAAAACTAAAACGTTTAATTGCCTTTTTGTACCTATCAAAATATCGACAGAAGCCGCTTTAAAACGTAGTAAGGTCGTCATTCTCATGAGAAAACACATCTAATGCTGTTTAAAGTATAAAGCAGGCTGTATAGCGTCCAGCGTCCCTAAAATTCCTAAAAAATCCTAATTTTTTTCAGTTTGGCTAAAATTCCTAAAAAAAATGAAAAATTCAAAGGGAATTCCTAAAAAAGCCCTATTTTTTCACTTAAATTCCTAATTTTTTTATCTTTTGTGATAAACATATCGCGAAACAACCATGTTTCAATCACAACCTAAATTCGAACACAGTCAGTGGAGCTGATGTCATGTCTGACTAAATTGCATAAAGTCACATGTTGTATTTACTTCAACTCCTGCAGAAACGCCATACTTGATTAATTACCAGATGTCAGAAATAATAAGAAACTGTTTGTTTTAAATGGAACAATGAAAATTGTCTGACTGACTATATCAAAAAAGTCACCAGTGTTTAAAATTGTGATAAAAAAAATTCCAAGGTTACATTTTTCTTGGCTACAGAGTTTTACCATTTACCTCAGTCTTAGGTGTATTTAAAGTAACTATTTACATGATGAACCACTAAATTTCATCAAACTTTATGTAGGGGTCCTTATTAATAAAATCTTAATTTGTAATCAAGTTATCTGTAGAACGTGATGCCAGCTGGCAGATCTAGACAAGTTTCCATTGCTAATTATAAAGTGGGTAAGGTAAACTGGCAGTAGTGATTGGATGCTTTAACCATATTGCTACCCAATTAGGGTATTAGAAGTGACACCTTCAGCTGCCTTTTTTGTACACATTAACAATAATACTGAACATGTGTTATAACATAAAGTGTAAGTTTTTTAAAATCTGGAAAAAAACTGTTGAAAATCATTGAAAAAACTGACACTGTTGTGAAATTTTCTACAATTTTAGCCTGATTTATCTTGAACAAATTCTTCATAGGTGTATACCCTGCTGTATAATTTAAGTTTTAATATTCCTGGGAATGACTTAAGTGGGTCATATTGTTTTTTATTGTTTTTTAAGAAAGATCAAGACTTGTTGAAAATGAACCAACCTTAAAATGAATAAAGGTTGATAATAAATGCATTTATATAAAGCAAAAATAAATCTAGAGCATAATTTCCCCTTCAATTTATTAATCAAAGCTTAACTAATTGAATATTGATTATTCCGGAACTTTGAAAATGTTTTCATTCTAGTTATGTTTTAATGTAGTTTTTCAGCTCTTTTTAAAGGCAGTTGACCAGTGAATCCATTTCTTCACTCGTGACTATGGAACACTGGTAACACCTTTGCTGTAACCAAACTAGAGCATTATTTGTGAGTTAATATTTGTCAAATATGCAAAGTTGAGCCCATATCATGGTCTTTTGAGGCCATAATTTAGTAATGAAATTCCAAATTTTAGCCCTAAAATTTCTTAAAAATTGCCCTAAAATTTGCCCTAATTTTTTGTCAGAAGGTGCTGGACAGCCTGTATAAAGTTATAACAGCCGTATGCGCTTATCCTTTTTTCAATTTGATTTGTAACTATAAAAAATACTTTGGCCCGTTTAATAAACGTGCATAGTTTTGCACAGAATCGATGTTGCTTTTGCATCATTCCTGCGTATTCTCAGATTCTTGAGTTATTTGGTATAAACGTTACTAATATTTTCCATTCTTGTACTACAAAATCTTAAATTGCTTTCGGACATCTCTATTTTATTTTCTATAATAGGTATTTGTAGTTATACTACATTGTATATATGAATAAGATTGTTTATTCCAAATCTAATTTGTACATCTGACCAAATATTTTGAACACAAGCTGTCTTCCAAACTTCAGACGACCAGACTCAGCCGCAGGCATGTGTCCCATTAGAATCTTCAGACGCTGTTGCGGGAGCTACCGGGTCTTCAACATCAACCAACTGTCAAGGTATAGTTCACATCTCAATAGTCAAATTATATTTTATGTATTTTTCTTCTTAATTACGTTCAGAATATATTCTTACAAGAAAACATATTGGTACATGTATCATTTTTAGCATACAAATATTAAACCAGTATGTTTTTGTTTGTTTTGTTTTTATATACGTACATTTTTTGCAGATGTTGCGTGTTTAAAAGCAGAAAACCAGCAGCTTAGAGAGTTGCTCAGATGTAAAATATGTTTGGATAGGCAGATGGAAGTTACCTTCTTACCATGCGGTCATCTAGTTTGCTGTTTTGTATGTGCAGCTAACATACACAAGTGTCCTTTCTGTAGGAAAGAGATAAGTGGCACTACCAATACAGGTATACCACATTGATAACAAACGAGAGAAAACTCAGCATGGCAAACCCCGTGGTGAAGAAATTGATAGTAAGACTCCTTTGCAGGGAAGCGTGAACAATGTTGCAGCTTACATTCAGACTGTCTTCAAGACAGTTGTTCCATTGTTCACAAGGGGTCTCCGTTTTCCAGATTTTCATATTCACGAATTGAGATATTTGAAAAAGATTGAAGGCGAATTACATTACATACTGAAGCTCTATGAACACCAAGTCTTGGAAAGGGTCCTTTCAACAAAGGCAGCTAAATGCTTAGTTTTAGCGAGAGAAAATTGCAGTTTGAAGCTATTTCGGTAAATAATTACTGTAACAAATCAATATATTCTGCAATAAATTGCTTATTGAAAAAGGTGTTCCGGTATTATCATGAAACTACAAAGGATATATTTGTAAAATAAATTGTTAACTTGTTTTGTTTTGTCAGTTGCGCCAGATTTTGTGTATTTGGTGATCACAATTTGGCGTTGAGATTAATTCCGTATACGCCCAACCTTTAGGATGAATCATTGGTTCTGAGAGGCTCTGCGAGAACAAAGAAATTAAACTGTTTTTGGTGTTTTCTAAGAGACCGACAATTATGAAAGCATATTTTGACTTTAAAAACCTGGAACACAGAACTTCATAGGCATTTCATGCCTTAGTCTAAGCATTTCATCGACAACATTGTTACACAAACCAATTTTCAATTTATTCAACTCTGTTATATATAAACCAGACAAGTTTGTAAGACGACTAAGGCCAACATAATGCATGTGATTAACCTTTCTATGACCAAAATGCAAAATTGCCTTTTGCAATGTAGATCCCTGAGATTTATGAATTGTTTTGGCTGCTGCTAAATTTAGAGGAAATTGCCTTCTTGCGATTAAATATGTTTTAAAAAACTGTATGGTAAATTTCCTAGAGGTTTCAAAAACTGGTGTCCATGATAGTGGAATATCATTGTTATATAAATGCTTGTACTTTGTTCTACACCTTTGACCAATGCTAGTACTTATAAACTCAACCCAAACAATACTGCAACGCTCAGAATTTTCTACTCTATAATCAAATTTCTTCATAAAAAATCAAAAACAAAAAAAAACATAATCACACCGAGTCTTCAATTTGCACCTTCTGGCAGTTGTTCCATTGTTCACAAGGGGTCTCAGTTTTCAAGATTTTAAATTCACGAATTGAGATATTTAAAATTTGAAGGTTTGTGCACGATGTCGAATTACATTGCATTCTGAAGCTCTATGAACACCAAGTCTTATAAAGGGTCCTACAAAGGCAGCAAAATGCTTAGTATAAGCGATGGAAAATGGCAGCTTGGATTTACTTAAATTTTGTTTTATACATTGATTTCTGCAGGGAAGTATACATGGACATGTACAACACTATCGCAAATAGCAAATACGTGTGAAACCCAAAAATGCAACTAAAATAGACTTATAATAATTAAGAAGCGTGTTCTGTGCTACCCTAGGATTGCCCATTAAGCTTAAATCTTTTTTCCAATGGGATTCAATGTAAAGGAAAATTAATAATATATACTTACACATATTAATATTGATTGTAGTCATTAGCATAATATACATGATATTCATATGTAACTTTTCTTTGTAAACTCAACTCTTTCTTTACTATAGCTATTTCGGTAAATATCTGTTGTAACAAATCAATATATTCTGCAATAAATTGCTTATTGAAAAATGTTTTCCTGTATTATCAAGAAACAAATTTTTCTGCGTTCATCAACATCAAAGGATATATTTGTAAAATAAAACGAAACTTCAATTTGTTAACTTGATTTGTTTTGTCAGTTGCGCCAGACTTTGTGTAACGTACAAAAATGATAGACTGGTTTTGTTTTGGGAAAATGTTCATCCTAACGGCATTTTTTTAGTACAAGCGGGTAGTTGGGCTCACTTACCTATTTAGAGTACGCTGAATCTCTACCACGGCTGTACTTTTAGAAAATCAATTTCAAAATGGCCGTCATTGAATTTTTTAATTTTTCTTTATTTCTCCCATGGACGAGATAAAAACACTTCTTTTGCGTTTTTATTTAAAGCTTTGTTAATTTTAGTCCGTTGAAGTGTGAACGGGAAGAATAGATGCAAAAAAAATATTGCGGCAGCTATCCTGTATTTCGAAATGGCTATATATATGTTTCTATACACTTTATCATTTTAAAGTAAACACGCGCAAGAAGGCATTTTCTTTTATCATAAGTGTAATGATTCTAATTGAGTCTTACAAGTGCAGACTTAAAAAAGCATCCTTTGAAACTACAAACTTTATGACTTTATGGTGCAAAACGATCACAAATTATACTGTAATACAATGTTAATGAGAATCAAATTTGCGTAGATGTTATTTTCATACTTCTAAGAATACAATACATGTTCTTTAAAACTATTGCGATGTTGTTTTTTTTAATTGGTTTTGTATTGCCCTGAAAGGTGATCTGCTCAAATGTCTGTCCGTCCGTCTATCCATCCAAACGTGTCATGTGTCAGTTAAGTGTATTTGGTGATCACAATTTGGCGTTGAGATTAATTCCGTATACGCCCAACCTTTAGGATGAATCATTGGTTCTGAGAGGCTCTGCGAGAACAAAGAAATTAAACTGTTTTTGGTGTTTTCTAAGAGACCGACAATTATGAAAGCATATTTTGACTTTAAAAGCAGGAATCTTTGTTAAATATGGAACACAGAACTTAATAGGCATTCATGCCTTAGTCCTGGCATCTCATCAACAACCAATTCAAACCCAAACAATACTGCAACGCTCAGAATTTTCTACTCTATAATCAAATTTCTTCATAAAATATCAGAAACAAAAACAAACAAAAAGACATGCGGCATTATTTTTAGACCATCAGCGGTATTAATATTTGCAAAAACTCGGCAGACTCCCTAACTCCATTCTTTTTGTATCGCCATTATTTTGCTAGGATCAGTTCGGAATCTATTATGAAGAGAAGTATGCAATGAATCACTTAAATTGCCAGAGACAATATCAATTGCTTCTATAATCACTTTATCTACCTCTGGTATACTTAAGAGAATATTCCTGTTATGAGCAAACACTGGATCTCTATTACAAAACAGATGTAGCATTTCTCTTTGGGCTTCCTGGGAAATGGACAGATTAGAAAGCAATCTTGATTCAAGTGTACAAAGATCTTCATCAGTATGATTTCCCTCCCTTAATCTATTCAATAAAGCAAAATACTTTTTGTATGCCTAAATTAGTTATATGAGGTATTTTTTGTGAAAAAAAACCAAGAATCTTTAAGAGATGGAAGCTGGAATAGGTCACCAAATGCCAGTACACTCACTCCCCCAAATGGCTTACTTGAACCCATTATTTCTTGGAGACGCAAGTTTATGAAATTGAAAAGACCCCTACCAACCATTGAAATTTCATCAATATAAACCATTTTCAAACAGTGATATTTGCACCTCATAGAATTTAATTGTTGCATATCAAGTGGCTTAAATGCATATGACTGATTGGCTGGCTAGATAAAATGTTGCATGAATGGTACCACCTATTTCATGAGTGAAATGTTGGAAAGGTGCTCTCTGGCCAAGCTCTCAAAGCATAATATAGTCTCCTGTCATTATTAAGTAGAGTAAATCTTTTATATTAAAGCTAACCTTTCACTATTTGACTCTATGGTCCAACCTATTTTATTGTACGCCTCGAAGATTTGGGACATTTATGAATTTAAGTAAATAAATAAACTACATATAAAATTTTGTAAACATATTCTTCAAACAAAGATTTAAACACAGACGGATTACTCCCTTACATCCTGAAGCAAATGGAATCGCAAAACGTTTCATGAAAACGCTGACAAAAACTGTTTCGCATGTTCAAGGACAAAGCTTGAAAAAAGAACTCAACGCGTTCCGAATGAATGATCGTTACGTTCCTCATAATATTATATAGTAGTACGGGTGTTCCGCCAAGTACTTTAATGTTTGGTAGAACTATTCGCACCAAGTTACCAGAATTTCTGCCAGGGAAACAAGACAAATACGTAAGAAGACGCGACTAAAATTTACCAACAAAATACAAACTGTACTCCAACATATGTCGATTTTCTGTAAATAGTCATTTTAAGTCTTTTTTTCGTACAAAGGAAAAAGAACGAAGATTAAAAGTATATATTTGAAACAGATTCTACAATAAACTAGCTTCCAGTCGACTAAAACTTTAAGTTTAATCGAAAATTTCTGTACACAGTATCCAGAATCAAAATCGCATTCAAAGCGAAATACTGACGAGAAAGGGAATAGTTGTGTCAAGGCATTTGAAATACAAAAAACTAGAAGTAAGGACATGTTCTTGCAAAAAAAATTAAATTCAAATCTATTCTGGTTGTTTTACATGACACGTTTTGTTCAAAATAACGGTTGATAAAGTGTCCGCGGTATCAGAATTTCGGTGATGCGCGCGCATAGTATGACCCCCTTGTAATACATGTACAATATCTAATTCTTTTTACAAATAAAAAAAACTGTTAAGAAATTTTATGGAGGCTGATTTGTGCCTTAATGATCAAAATTATTTTTTGTCCAAACACATTGCAGTATTTTTCAAATTCGTCGTCTAACCAGTCTAACTGATTTCAATAATGCATTATATTAGAGACGAGTTAGAGGTGTGGTTTGCACTCTGAAGGTACGGCATAAGCGGGTATAAATCAAAGCACAGAAGGCGCTGAATTTGTTTGGGTCTCAGAATAGATGGTGATATTATAAACCAATTTGTTTTTGTATAGTGCTACCAATGCTTTCCAGCGTTTTAATTGTAGTAAATTGGCTACAACACTAATTGCAACACTGATATTCAATTCAATGTTTATTTGACTTACATAATTTAAAAAAAAAATGAGTTGCCTTTACTGGGATTTGAACTCCTGACCTCTCGCTTCCTAAGCGAGCGCGCAAACCACTCGCCCACGGTGAAGTTATATGATAACGGCTTGAAGAAAACCATATTATTCTAAATTAGGGTTTGTAACGACGCTAACTGTTGTTTAACACAGATGTAAATAATCATAATAAGCATGTAAATCTATAAAGAATAAAACAATATTAGAAATCTTCGACCATTTGGGAACTAGTTTGCTTGAAAATAAATGCGCCTGTCATTTGACCATCATTACGCAGTGATCTCCCCTGAATTTTTCGGCGTTAGTGTACATATAAAGAGAAGTAACCGCTTCAAAAAGCGGACTACTTTCGGCATTTGCAATTAACAGCATCAGAGTCTGAAATTTCGCTACCATTATTTGTTTGGTCTGACGACCCAAACAAATAAAAACTACCACAAAAATAAATCAAAGGGCTGCAAGCTCTGTGGTATTGTCTGATCTTTCAATCTAAATCGTACTGTATATCTGTATGTATTTTCCTGTATAAGTTTATTTTTATCAGGACACCGAGATGTAGCGAATGCGTTTAGATTTTTTACTATAACAGTTTGATACATACGGAATTTTGCATGACTAGAGTTGCATCAAAAAATCATTTATGCTCATTTTATTATGACAGCAACACTTTACCCTTGCATATCGTGACTTCTTCTTTAAAACAGACACACAAAAAATAAAATAAAAAATAAACAAGAATCAGTTCAACCGAATGATGCTCCCCGAGAAGGTTTTGGTGTCGTATTATACTGTTTACACATCGTATTAATATAAATGACAAGTCGACATGTATATACATATATTAAGGTTTTTATTTCGTATATAAAAAGGGTGTACATAGTTCATACGTCAAAAATGATAGATAATGTATTTGGGAGTCGGCTAGATTTCGTAACATTTTATGTGAAAGCTGTCATTATAAATACTGCGCTAGAGGTCCATTCTGGATAGTTCGAATTTGGTACTTGACCTGTACACTTGTGTATCAGTAATAAAGTATGAAACATCTGTGAGTTTTCTTTCCGTAATACGACAACGGTTGATTTGGCACCTAAGACCAGCGATGTCGAAGCGACGATTTTGGACAGTGGGACACAACGAAGTACCTGAAACAGAAAATTAAAAGTGAGTGATCGTTTATATACCTGTAATTTGCTAATTTTGAAGATGTCAGATCAAGAAATAGCTACAAGTTTTGAAAATTTATCAGATAAATTGGAAAATATTTCAACTGTCATAGATACACAGGGTTTATCAGAAATAGTACAAAATGTTGATGGCATTTCTAAATATTTTAATGACTGGATAAAATCTATAGAAAAATATGCTGTTTTAAAAAGTTTGAATGATAATAAAATAAAATTAGTCGCATTTCAATGAAGTAAAGGGACTGTAAGCGATTTCATATGTAGATATTTGCGTGATAATCCTCGTAATTCGTGGGAACAATTAAAAGAAGAAATAAGTACTAGATTTGGCAAAATTAAAGATTAACAACATGAATTTTATCTTTTGAGAAATTTAAAACAAGTTTCGGGAGAAAGTGTTCAAATTTTTGGTAAGAAACTTATTAATTGTGCTGAAACCGCTTATGAAAATTATAAACTAGGAGATAACAGTTTAATTGAACTTCAATTAGTGAAATTGTTTACGGATAATTTAGCGCATAATTATTTAAAACTTAAACTTATGAGAGAAAAGCAAAAAACTTTACAAGAAGCAATTACTTGCGCAATGAATGAACAGAATTTCACAGCTAGATTTTCTGCCAGAGTAAAATTTTCTAATTCTCAAAATCACGCAAGATACAATAATTACAGAGCAAATAATTTTAATCATTATTATACAAGAAATGTTTGCGTTTATTGTAAGAGGCCAGGTCATCAGATGCGTAATTGTAGATTTAGGAAAAATGGAATATATTCTGTATTTCACCGTCAAAATTTTTCACGATTTAGGACAAATAATAGCAATAATAGTTTGAAATCAAATATTAAGTGCTGGAAATGTAATGATTTTGGACATATTATGCGGGAATGCCGTAAACAAAACTTTTACAACAGAAACAAAATAAATTTTCAGGAAAACTAGCAAGTTCCTGTCATAAAGGGGTCTGTGTCAGGAACGGTAAAATACCAAAATTTAGTATAGCATTAGCGGGTAGCCCTAATTCATGATTGATTAAAATAGAAAACTATAAATACAGATCGTTAGTAGATTCAGGTGCTGAAGTTTGTCTTCTGCATCGCAGAATATATAGAAAATTGAAGAATCCTCCTCAACTTATAAAACAGAGGCATTTGCTGTTAGTTATCTTGACGACATTCTGATATTTTCGAAGTCATTAAATGAATATTTATCACATATACAGACAGTATTTTCAAAGCTTAAAGAGCATAAATTAAAACTTAAACTGAAAAAGTGCAGTTTTATTCAGCAACAAACAAAGTACCTTGGTTTTATAATTGATCATGAAGGTATAAAACCAGACCCAGAAAAGGTAAAAGCTATTAGGTCACTTCCGGTACCAAAATGTGTTAAAGATGTGAGATCTTTACTTGGTGCTGCTGGTTTTTATAGAAGATTTTGCCCTAAATATTCTAAAATTGTTGAACCTCTAATCAAACTAGAAAACGTGTTTTGTTTAAATGGACAAAAGATTGTCAAGAAAGTTTTGATCAATTAAAGAAAATGTTAACACGTATTCCACTTTTAGCATTCCCAGACCCAAATAAGCCTTATACTCTCTGCACGGACTCCTCAGATTTAGTGGGCGGAGCATGTTTAAGTCAGAAGTGTGACAAATCTGGTATTGAAAAATCTATATACTTCTTATCTCATAAATTAAGTAAATCTCAAAGAAAGTACAGTACCATAGAAAAAGAAGCATTCAGTATTCATTATGCGTTACAAAAATTAGACGTTTATTTACATAATGCAGTGTTTACTATATTTACAGACCATAAACCTTTAAAATATCTTCTAGAAGCACCTATGCAAAACAAAAGAATTCAGCTTTGGGCCTTAAACATTTCTGCCTATAACTGTAAAATTGAATATTTACCCGGAAAATTAAATTTAATCGCCGATTTCTTTTCTAGACCTCCAGCTGATGATAAAAATGCTAACAACTCTGATATTGAACTTTACGAGCCTGATATTAATGACAATGCCTTCGAAATAACAGTCTCAAAATCAAATACCAATTCAAATTATGATAATGTACATGCTGTGAAAACTGATGAAAGCTATGAAGTAAATGCTTTTGATTCTACGCATCTTAATGCCAAAGAAATAGCAAACAAAGAATACCAAATTCAAGAGCCAATTGTAGAAGATATTAAACAATTAGAAAAATTAAATATGGCTTCAGAGCAAGATAAAGATCAAACTATTCTTGAACTGAAAATGTTACTACGTCACGGACAGCCAACTAAATCAGTGCAGAGCAAATATTTAGAAATTGACCAAGTTCTTTATTATCTGTCTAATGTAGATGATGATCCTAATCTTAGATTGTTTGTTCCGCAACACTTAAAACACCTTGTCTTTACTCAATATCATTTAAATAATGGTCACCCAGGAACACAAAGGTATATGTTTCTAAATGTGTTGATCGTCAGTCACGTAATCTTACAACAATAAAAGCACCTATGGGCGAGACAAGAATACCGCCTTATCCATTCGCTACCTTGAGTATCGACGTATCAGGACTCTACGAAAAAACAATGAGTGGTAACCGCTACATTATATGTTTTATTGACCTTTACAGTGGTTATCCCGAGTGTTTCCCTACTACTGACAAAAGTACTGATACAATTATACATTTACTATTAGAAGAAATTTACCCTAGATATGCATGTCCGTTACAAATTGTCACTGACAATGGATCAGAATTTACAAGTAATGCTTTCAAAGAAACACTTAAAGATTAAAAAATGATCACGCGCGTACAACTACCTATCATGCTGCCGGAAACGCGAAAAATGAACGTTCTCACCATGTCATACATGATATATTAGCTAAAAGAATCCAGGGAAATCTAAAACAATGGGATATTCATCGTAACATGACACTAGCCGCACTTAGATTCAATGTCTCTAGGACTTCAAAATATAGTCCATTTTATTTGTTATATAACCGTGAGGCAGTCCTCCCGGTTGACCTGTTGCTACAACCAAGGCAACGTTATCATGGCGAAGAGTATCACAAAATTGCTTTACAAGAACAACATAATACTTTTCTGTCTGTATATAAGAACCTTAAAAAAGCAAAACGCGAGCAAGGTAGTCATGCAGATAAGACCGCAAAAGATATCAAACCCGTATACTAGAAGAATTATCGTAATTTTCGTAAAAGAAGCAAACTAGATGTGAACTGAAGGCCATTTTATAGAATTATGGAGTAAAAGTCACCATTAACTTATAATAACAAGAGCTCGGTTTGAGCCGGGTGATGCTCCCCGAATAGGTTTTGGACACAGGAAAGTACACCTCTTGTAGTTTCAGAGTTATGTTCCTGGAAAAAGTTCAAAGTGCAATAATTCCAAAATTAGGAAAGGCAGAGTTACTGTTCTTTGCACTGCACTTCTAATCACTGTTATCTATCAACTTACAAAGTTTCTTGTTGATATCTCTTATGGTTTCCGAGTTATGTTCCGGACAACTTCAAAAAGTAAAAATAAACAAAGGGCAATAACTCCAGAATTAGGCAAGGCAAAGTTATGATTCTCGTGCACTGCACATCTACCCATTGAGATACATCTACCTACAAAGTTTCATGTTAATATTACAGCTATGTCCAGTACAATATTTTTCTAAAAGGGGAGATAATTCAAAAATGAGGCTTAACAGAGTTATGTTTTTTGCACTGCACTTCTACTCAATTAGATCTATCTACCTTCAATGTTTCATTTTGATATCTCTTATAATTTAAGAGTTATGTTCCGGACAAAGTTCAGAGTTAAAATTAACAAAGGGCAATAACTCCAAAATTAGGACAACAAGAGTTATTGTTCTTATGCACTGCACATCTACCCATTGAGAACCATTCACCTACAAAGTTTCATGTTGATATCTCTAATAGTTTTAGAGTTATGCCCCGGACAAGATTTTTCTATAAGGGGCGATAATTCAAAAATGAGGCTGAACAGAGTTATGGTTCTTTTACACTGCACTTCTACTTAATGTGATCTATGTACCTACAATGTTTCATCTTGATATCTCTTATAGTTTTAGAGTTATGTTCCGGACAAAGTTCAAAGTGTTGAAATTAACAAAGGGCAATAACTCCAACATTAGGACAAAAAGAGTTATTGTTCTTATGCACTGCACATCTACCGATTGAGATCTATTCACCTACAAAGTTTCATGTTGATATCTCTAATAGTTTTAGAGTAATGCTCCGGACAAGATTTGTCTATAAGGGGAGATAATTCAAAAACCGGGCAAAATAGAGTTATGGTTCTTTGACACTGCACCCCCCCCCCCCCTCAATGCCCTCTACCACTGTATGAAGTTTAAACAAATTATCTCCAAGGGTTTTCAAGTTTTCAATGTTTATAAACTCTGTTACGACTAAAAAGAAAAGCATTGTTAAGCCGCGATATTAAGTTTCTGGTAAAGTAAATACAAACTCGTATGGTAATAATAAAAACTCAAAGCATAACATGAAAATGTTATTTCACTGTATATCTAATTTGCTATAAAAGTCATAAATGTTATATGCTATACAAATTTTCGGTAAATTGACCTCAGGCATTGTAAATAGGTATTATAGAAAAAATATTAAAAGAAACAAATAGAAAACAAAACAGAAAATTACATTATTTAATTATATATTTTTATATTTTTGGTGGTTGTATTCATTTATATTAATTTTGAAGTTGTTTTTATTAAAAATATATATCTTTGTTTTTTTTATTGCCTAAAATGATCGTTATTCGCTATATGTTTATTAATAGATCGGTTAATTAAAATGCATTTCTATGTAAATAACAGCACTTAATCATGAGTTTCAAATTGATTATTTACTTTGTTTCATATTACAATAACATGTGTATACATACATGTTTCAACTGTCAACGCACAATCATAATATAAAGTTTAAATTGGGATAAGACTTATTGTTGAAATAAACTAAAGTTAAAAGCTTAGTTAAAACAAAAAAAATTTGTTTAAAAATCCAATATGAAAAGTAAAAATATTAAATATCAAGTATTACATTAAAGATAAGATACTTACACTAAAGAACATCTTTTCATTGGAATTCTTATCATATGTATTTATTATGACAGTTGTCTTGTTATTCATATATCTGAAACATAATTATGTTTATTGTATATAATATCTATTAACCGATCTGACAACGGACGAAAATGCAAAATATTGGTCTAAACGATCACTTGTCATCCAGCCAAGACAGAGAGGTGCGAGCGAAATCGCCAGTACAGTAAGCCACCGCCTGACTGGACACTATTACAGTCAGCCTCTACGATGTCAACAGTCTACGATGTCAACAGTCTATGATGTCAAACTATGTACATAAAACCATGAACACACACCTTCTTCGATGTAAAACCATGTAGATATAACCATAAACACACCTTCTTCGATGTAAAATTATGTGAAATAAGCGTCTTCGATGTTTTAAATGTATAACTATGCTGTCACAGCCGTGAACAACAACAACAATAACAACAAAATTGTGGAATCAAATAAACTTTTGTTCCTGTCTTCAACCTGAGAAGCCGAAAACTTCCGTTTATCAATAGAATGTGTTTTTATTTGTGTTATATAAACTTTAAAAAATGACAACTTCTTATAAAAATAGTTATTTGTGCAAGACAAAGATATCCAAAATAAATATCACATGAACATTTGCGAGAATCGTGCAACATCAGATCGTTAATTTAATTATCATTAACTCAAAAACAGTGCTACATAAATGAAGAATTATGTATCTATCATCACTTTGTTGTATTGTTCAATACAAGACATTCTTTTTACAACGACGAAACAACAAGAACAGTGTTTACAGATGTGCCGATAAATAATCGATAAGCAATGCAAGACTTTCATGATCACAATGGGCATTTTGGAATTAAGAAAACCTTTGCAGCAATTCAGTTGAAATACTTTTGGCCGAAAATGTTTCAAGAGATAACTGATTTTGTCAAGTCATGTGAAACTTGTCAAAGGATTAAAAGGAACTCATCCCAAGACTTATCCCCTAAATCCACTTCCAGTTGCGGGCGTTTTTGAGCGTCTCCATTTAGATATTGTAGGGCCTTTGCAAAAAACATCCTTGGGTAATGAATACATTCTAGTATGTGTTGATAGTTTTTCTCGTTGGGTAGAAGCATTTCCTTTAAAGTCCCAATCCGCATCAGAAATTGCTAGGGTATTACATGATGAAATTTTCTGTAGATATGGCGCATCAATTTCCATTGTAACTGATAGGGGTCGCAATTTCCAAATTATTAAATGCTATCTGTGAAATATATATATATCAGGTTTCCAGACACAAAACTGCAAGTTATTCACCTCAAGCAAACGGTTGTGTAGAACGGCAGAATGCGACCATTATTCAGACTTTACGCTCTTATGTTGATAAGGATCAAAATAAGTGGGATTTAATGTTGGTAAGGAGCTGCATAGGTTGAATTATGGCATTGTATTTGAGAGGGGGACCCCGCTACAGCTTGAAGGAGAAATGTGGATCCACACGTTCATGGTTGAATTACCTAAAGTGATTACTTTAAACAAAACTAAAGGTTGTTTAAGAGAGGGAAATACCTGTAATTTAGTGAGAAACATTGCTTTAGAAATTAATCAAATAAAGCAAGAAACAGAAGTGATAATCAATAACACAATTGATATAATTAATGAATTAATCCCTGAGAGGAATGTGTTTGTAACCAAAGGCCGTACAAAAAGAGCATTGTTGCCTTTTATTGGTGACCTATCAAAAACAATATTTGGTACTGCAACATATAAGGATGTAGAAATTTTAGCTAAACATATAAATGCCCTGAACAAAGTTAGTCGTAGGGTTCTTAGTTCTGTTGAACAGCAGGAAAATGACTTGGCTTCATATATTCACACCTCAGATATCAGAATGAATATTCTAACACTCCACGTGATTTGTCACTATAGACAATGAAGGGAAAAAACCGGTGTTAAACTGCCAATAAACACTGGTTACGGACTACTTGTATATGCGGCTTTTATGTTTTCACCTTCGATTATATAGTTTGCAAGGCCTTTTAAAGCAACAATAAAAAGCATTTTTATTTTTATTTTCAGTTCTTACAATGTTTTCTTTTCATACAATACCGAAATAATATCTCACATACACTAACGCCACTCATTGGATTCATATCAGTTGATAAATATTCTGACAAAACGGCGCCAATCCGTAAGCAGCGTAATGACGTCATTCTAAGTAAACAACTCATTCATAAACAAGCTGACGTTATTTCATACCTACAAGAATGATAAAATTGGGCACTGATGTAAACACAACACGACGTAAGTTTTTTGTTGTTGAAAATTTAATAAAATAACGTTTTTTTTCTTATTATTTCTTTTGTTAAATAATTTCTATATCTTCGCAATAGTAGGGTGCGAAAATCGAACAGCGTTATATGAAAATCGGCAAGTTATTTCCGCTTGAAAAAAAATAACATTAGTGATCTTACTTATTTTATCGTGTAAGAATCGAAATAACATCGGCCTCGTTTTGATGCGAGAAAATTAACCACTCAGGCCTACGGCTTTCGTGGTCAATTCCTACGCATCAAAACTCCAAACCGGTGTTAAAAAGCCGATATACACCTCTCAGGCCGATGTTATTTCTTAAATATAATGCAAGGCCTGCACCAAAATGAAATAGCTATTCAAGAGGTTCAACAAATTTTGCAACAGTCAGTAAATGATCTTGAAAAATCCTTTTCTACCATTAATGTCCTTATTATGCAACAAATTCAAAAATCCAGACAGTTGGAATCTATGTTTGTTAAATTATTAGATGGTATATATGATTTAGTTGAAGGAACACTATCACCCTATTTGATAGCACCACATGTAATGGAGAAAACTGTTTTGGATATTGAAAACATTTTACATTTAAAATTTAAAGGATTTCATCTAACATATAAAGACCCAAAAGATATATATGAAAATGTCAAAAGCATGTATGCTAGGAAAGGATCAAAATTATATATCTCTGTTAAATTCCCCATCTCCCCTTTTTCACAACCATTAACATTATTTAAAATAAAATCCTTTCCTGTACCTATTAACAGTACTTCTGATCATGCTACACAGTTGTTAGATATGCCAGATTATTTTGTTTTTTCAAATGATATGAAATATTATACAACTCTTAAGAAGCTTGATATCTTGGAATGTTCCCATGGAAAATTGACAATTTGTGCATTTCAAAAGGTGCTTTCACCAATGAATAAAACTTCATGTATAGTAGCACTTTTTCAAGATGATAAAGATAACGTCAAAAACCTATGTGACTTTAGATTTTTAGTAAATCAATTACCTTCAACAATATATCCACTTGCTGATGGTTCTATACTTGTATATAATATAGATTTTCTGTATTTAATTGCAAATCTGGTAATAGACATGTGGAAGGCTGTAAATTTTGTGTTCTTAAAGTGCCATGTGAATGTTCAGTTTCTACTGAGAATATATATTTACCAGGCAGACTAACTTCTTGTCACAACAATACTGAAAGTAAATTGTATCCTGTAAATTTAGCTTTGTTACAAAGTTTTTTCAATGACAGTTCATTAGAAACAATTGGTAGTTCTTCATTGTTTAAAGAGAAATTGTTAATAAATGTACCGCAATTTAAAATATATAATCATTCTATGTCAAAGATTATCGCAAATGATAAACAAACACATTTAAGTTTACAAAATATGGCACAGTCAGCTAAAAAGAAAGATATCCCACAGAACGTTGCTAATATTACAATTCAAGGACTTTTGGCACAAATTCTTACCTTTCAGTGGGATAATTTCACAATAACTAATACTCTGACCGAACAAACAATATACATTTAAACTAAATTTAAGGTAAATAGTTTGTATGCGAGAAAGTTAAAACAAATCATGGCCTCCCCATATTGTGTTTATTTTTACATTTTGCATTAAGGGTTATTAATTCCAATAAAGTAATAAAAGCTCATTGCTATACAATAGTGTAGATGTATCACCTACAGGTTGATGATATTATTATATGTAAAATCAGTTAATGCACTATCATAGTTTACAAAGAAGTAAAAAAAAGAATTATGTTCTGAACTTTTGCACACACATGTAGTGTATCTTTTCTATATTGTTTTCTTGAACATTTATTTGGAACATTGTAAATGATACTTATATGTGAAAAATGCATATCTAATGGTATTTAAACAGTGTTTTGGATAAGTATTGTATATAAGGGATTGTAGAAGTTACATGTTCCTACTTAATGTTGTACATTTTTTTCACCATTTTTAATGTTTGTTATATATACTTGCATGTATGATGTAAGTTTTGATACCTTTTTGTATTGTTTAAGTTAAACAATTATTTAGAACATTGTAATTGATACTTATATGCGAAAACATGCATATCTAATGGTATTTAAACAGTGTTTTGGATAAGTATTGTATATAATGGATTGTAACAGTTACATCTTCCTACTTTATTGAATAAAGTAAAGTGGAGAGGGAGGTGATGTTGAGCTGTAATTGTTAGCAGTTATACTTTTTTACAAAACAATATATATATAAGGTTACTTTTTCTATTTTTTGATTATTATAATGTTGTATTCTGTAGTATCTAAAGATTAACCTTTTTGTGTAAAGGAACTTTTGTTAAAGTAATGAAATGCAGAAATATGTAAATAATCAATTAGCCAGGCCCCTGACAGATTTATTGCAATTTACACGTCTGACATATTTATGTAAATTCACGTCACATATATGACAACATAGTGGTTATCATCAATTTTATCTAAGATATTTATTTGAAGTTTTCTTATCTGATTATCTGTTTGACTTAAAGTAAGGAATTAACAGGCCGCAGACTTTTGACATCTAGCGTTATCATTAGTCTTGATCGAATCATTTTGATTGGTCAAATCAATAATTTCATAATTCATAGAAAGCATTTTCATTGGTTAATTGTTCGATTGTACAGTAATTTCGGTTGTCGTTAAACAAGGGTCCTGTCCTCGGAGAGCCAGATGTGTTAAGACTCTGAAGTGTAAACCGAGCCTGCAAACTAATTGTATATTTGTTTTGATAAGGCATTTGGGCATGAAAAACCTAAGTTAGAAAATAGTCCCCTGAAAAGTATTCTTGGCGTAGGAGGTACCCGTCATTCGGTTAGTGGAGTTATAAAGATAGATATTAGTTTTGGTTCCATGAAACTTATTTATCATTTTTATACGCCCGTTTGAAAAACGGGACGTATTATGGGAACGCCCCAGGCGGGCGTCGTGGAGTGACGCGCGCAAGATTCAGGTCCTTGCGGCCAAGGTCAAGGTCACACATAGAGGTCAAAGTTCAGATAAAAATATGAAGATGTGTATATGGACCATTTAGTCATCATTTATTGAGGGATTGTAACACAAATGGTCATTATCAAGACTATGGCTGTGATACATATAATTTAGGTCAATATATACAAGGTCAAGGTCACTAAAGATGATGAAATATCCAGATTTTGTCCGGAGCATATCTCCTACAAGCATGGAGGGATTTTATTGAAATTTCATAGAAATGTTCACTATTATGAGAAGCCATGTCACGCACATGAACTAGGTCTCTAGGTCAAAGGTCAAGGTCACACTTAGAGCTCATTGAAAAACGCTTGTCCGGAGCAAAACTTCCACATGCATAGAGGGATTTCAATATAACTTGGCACAAATGTTCACCATTGTGAGGCGGAGTGTCGCGCAAAAAATTCAGGTCCCTGTAGCCAAGGTCAAGGTCACACATAGAGGTCAAAGTTTAAATAAAAATATGAAGATGTGTATAGGGACGATTTAATCATCATTTATTGAGGGATTGTAACACAAATGGTCATTATCATGACTACGGCTGTGACACATGTACTTTAGGTCAATATATGCAAGGTCAAGGTCACTAAAGATGGTGAAATATCCAGATTTTGTCTGGAGCATATCTCCTACATGTATAGAAGAATTTTTATAATACTTTATGGAAATGTTCACCACCATGATATGTATTGCTCCATGCATGATCCAGGTCTCCAGGTCAAAGGTCAATGTCACACTTAGAGCTCATTGAAAAACGCTTGTCCGGAGCAAAACTTCTACATTCATAGGGGGATTTCAATATAACTTGGCACAAATGTTCACCACTGTGAGGCTGAGTGTCGCACGCAAAATTCAGATCCCTGCGACCAATGTCAAGGTTACACATAGAGGTCAAAGTTCAGATAAAAATTTGAAGATGTGTATAGGGACCATTTAGTCATCATTTATTGATGGACTGTAGCACAAATGGTAACTATCATGACTACAGGTGTGACACATTTAATTTAGGTTAATATTTGCAAGGTCAAGGTCACTGGAGATGATTAAATATCCAGATGTTGTCCGGAGCATATTTTCTACATACATGGAGAAATTTTAATGTTACTGTATAGAATTGTTCACCACCATGAGACGTAGTGCCCTGCACATGAACCAAGTCTCTAGGTCAAAGGTGAAGGTCACAGTTAGAGCTCATAGAAAAACGCTTGTCTGGAGCAAAACTTCTACATGCATAGAGGGATTTCAATATAATTTGGCACAAATGTTCATCATTGTGAGGCTGAGTGCTGCATAAAATTCAGGTCCCTGCGACAAAGGTCAAGGTCACACATCCTGTGCATATCTTCCCTACTGATTTGTTTTAAGGTTCATTTAACAACACAGTGCCAAGAATAAAAGCTTGCTTGCTAGATAACACTTATCCATAATGCCCCCATCTCCATCTAAAGCTTTCGTAAACGGGCGTATTTTGTGACTATGGCACCCTTGTTATGTTATAAAAGTTATTGTTAACTAATCAAACCGAGCCTGCAACATTTTTAATTTTGCCGTGTTGGGCTTTCTTTAGGGATTCTGTATTTATCTGTTGAACTTTAATTAAATAAACGAGGATTGAAAAGGACACCTTCTTATTTCTGTTTTTAGGAAGAAAATATTCCCCATTAATGTTCGGCGTAACACGTGGTGGGGTAAGGAAGATACGTCCTACTCATTTAGCAAGCGAGTAATGCCACTTTCTGGTAGACCTAGTAACTACAACCTTAGGTCAGTTGAGGCAGCGGAGAGAGTGGTAGAACTAGAAGAGACAGTACAAGAACTAGAAGAGGTAATTCCCCAAACTTTTGGCAGTATGGCGAGCATACGCCTTGATCAATACAATGGTACGGAAAATATTGACTCTTACATTAGAAGATTCAGAGACTATTGTGCGGTAACTTAATTAAACTCTGAACAACAATTAGCACTTTTAAGATGGCACCTAGGTAATGTGGCTCGTCTGTGGTACGAATCCTTGACTATAGAACCAACCACAATAGACGACCTTATCAAACTTCTAACGGATAAGTTCCAGGCCGATTCCGGTGTCGATATAAACCTGTTTTCAATGAGGCAATGTGCAGGAGAAACAGTCGATAATTTTTTAGACAGACTTGAAATGGCTACTTATAAGCACAAGGTAGACAGTGAATTACAAGTTCAGATAGCACTTAAAGGAATGGACCCTAACATAGGTACTGCACTTAGTACCCATGCACCAGACTCCTTGACCATGGTACGACAGCTGGCGAGACGGGTGTGCAATGTCGCATCCACACCAATGGTAGCACAAGCAAGTATTCCCACAAAAATGGAAGCGACCGTGGACATCTTGGTGGCTGCAGTACAGCAACTGACCGCAGCTATGGACAGCAGGAAAGAAGATAGACCACAAAGAGAACATAGGCCAGAAAGACAAGATACATCCAAAGAGTATAGCAGATGTGGAGGTAGGTTTTACTCTACTCAAACTTGTAAAGCAATGGGCAAAAATTGTTACAAATGTGGGGGCCGAAATCACTTTGGGAATAAATGTAGAAGTTCTCGCAAACAAAACTTCAACCAAAATAATTATAGACAAACCGATTATAGATAGGGACTCGCGTCTGTCTGCCGAATTAATTCTAATAATTCAGTAGATGGGCACAAAGATGATGTAATAAAAATGTTTCAAACAAATCACAACCATTAAAAAATAATAGTGCTACTACCAAGAAATCTAATTCAAGTTCTGTTAGAAAATCTTCATGTGAAAATGAATCAAAAACAAATTCTCAGTCTTTAAAATCTGAAAATGCTGAAGTTGACAATCTAGAAGTAAGATTTGAAACCAATATGACAAAAAATACTGTGGTTGTCTCTGTTAATAACAAAAAGACAAATGCTTTATGTGACACTGGTGCAACAATTTCTTGTATAAGTCAATCTTTTTTTGATAAGGCATTTGGGCATGAAAAACCTAAGTTAGAAAATAGTCCCCTGAAAAGTATTCTTGGCGTAGGAGGTACCCGTCATTCGGTTAGTGGAGTTGTAAAGATAGATATTAGTTTTGGTTCCATGAAACTTATTTATCATTTTTATGTTATAAAAGACTTCGTGTTCAACCCTTTTACAGTTGGACACTACGCTTTCCTCTTTTGATTGCATCTGACGGACCAAGTGGGAGACTCTATGATGGATAGTTCGTAAAGCCCTTTGGGACTGAATTGTCTTAATGTTCGTCTTCTGTCTTGCTTCGTCGGGCCCTTGTAGGTGATTTTCTTGTTGCTCTGTCTTCCTTTAGGACATTGAGTACTTTTGTTATGGTCATTGGGTTGGTTTACTTTTATATGTTTCTACATGATCATTTTAGTGTTTTACTTATTTAACCTTTTGTAACCATGACAACTGTTAGAATTTCACTTGGCGGGGATTCATTTTATTTACACTGTCTCGTTTATAGGAACATGGTGGGGCTAAGAGCGAGGTTTGGTGCACCATTAACCGGTTTAAACTCCCCAGCAGTCATTATTATGCTGCTGACCGTTCCAAGGCGGCGCCCCACTGTGTTCCTCAGATGTATGTCTTATGTTGTTTCATACTGTTTTGGTGACACTTTTGCTTGTGTCCCTTGTTGTTTTCTCGTTTACGGTAAGTATCTTCCCCATTGCCTCTAGTTTTTATTTCTTTGATTACTCCCCACCCCCTCCCCCCGGTCTCCTGTCCCCTTCCCCTTAGTGGGCCTATTTTTATTTTCTTTGAATTCCTAATCAGTTACAAATTAATTATCATTTAATGGTTAACTTGTCCGTGCTCTGTCTTTGCCCTGTCCTGTTTTTGTTTGGGGTCCCCCTGGGCTCCTTGCCATTGGTTCTTGTTGCTGGGTCATGTGGGGGTTGCGTTCATTGAACGCCGCCTTTCCTTGTTGATCTTGTTTATCATATTTTTTGCACTTTCCGGTACCGTCAATGAACAGGCTCAATCAAACCAAGCCTGCAACATTTTCAATCTTGCCGTGTTGGGCTTTCTTTAGGGATTCTGTATTTATTAATTTTGCCGTGTTGGGCTTTCTTTAGGTATTCTGTATTTATCTATTTTATGATCACATCCGTGTTATTTGTGCCGTGTGACGGCTGTAAAAAGTCTCCCCGTACATTTAATCAATAATGTTATATTTTCGATCCTTTAAGATCGTTCAGCACGACATTATTGTTGTGCTTATGGTATTTTTAGTTTCAACTTTTCGGCATTTTCTAGTTGGGTGGTTCCAATATTCCTAATTGAATAATGTTGAATCAGCCTCAGGGTATGTTGCCTGCTTTTTAAATTTGTCTTTTGACGTCTTATCTGTGATACGCAGGCTTCATAACCTGTGATCCCCTTTCAAAATTCCATTTTATTTAGTTCCGCCCATTGGGCACACGCCTTTTATAACTTGGGGACCAAACGCCGCTTTTCATGGAATGGCACTACTGTGTCACATTGAAGGTTCCATGATAATCGCCGTATGAACACATCTGCGGATGTAGCTAAAGTCAAAATTTTACTATTTCATGTTTAAATGTTGAATTCTGCTTAAGCCGGTGCTAGGGGGCGTGGAGGTAACTTGCACTTTCCAGTACCATCCATGAACAGACTCAATCAAACCGAGCCTGCAACATTTTCAATTTTGCCGTGTTGGGCTTTCTTTAGGGATTGTGTATTTATCTATTTTATGATCACATCCGTGTTATTTGTGCCGTGTCGCGGCTGTAAAAAGTCTCCCCGTACATTTAATCAATGATGTTATATTTTCGATCCTTTAAGATCGTTCAGCACGACTTCGTTGTGCTTATGGTAATTTTAGTTTCATCTTTTCGGTATTTTCTAGTTGGGTGGTTCCAATATTCCTACTTGAATAATGTTGAATCACCCTTAGGATATGTTGCCTGCTTTTTAAATTTGTCTTTTGACGTCTTATCTGTGATACGCAGGCTTCATAACCCGTGATCCCCTTTCAAAATTCTATTTTATTTAGTTCCGCCCATTGTATTCTCGTTTAGGGAAAACGCCTTTTATTACTTGGGGACCAAACGCCGCTTTTCATGGAATGGCACTACTGTCACATTGAAGGTTCCATGATAATCGCCGTATGAACACATCTGCGGACGTTTCTTAATTCAATCATGTTAAAAATGTTGAATTCTGCTTAGGCCGGTGCTAGGGGGTGTGGACGGTAACTTGCACTTTACAGTACCGTCCATGAACAGGCTCAATCAAACCGAGCCTGCAACATTTTCAATTTTGCCGTGTTGGGCTTTCTTTAGGGATTCTGTATTTATCTATTAACTGAAAAAGGAAAAATCATTTGTTTGGAGTGAGGATTGTGAAAAAGCTTTAGTAAATCTAAAATCAGCTCTCACATCTGCCCCTATTCTGTCTTTTCCGGACATGAATAAACCTTTTATATTAACTTGTGATGCATCGACTTCCAGATTAGGATTTATATTGGGCCAAAAAGATGCAAATAACAAAGAAAGAGTCATAGAATATAGTGGTAGATCTTTACATACTTTTGAGAAAAATTAATCTGTAAACTAGAGTGCTTGGCTATTGTTGCAGGTATTAAGGCTTTTAAACCCTACTTATCAACAGATATACCATTTACAATAGAAACTGATCATAAGGCAATGTCTTGCTTAAAATCCATGACATATTCAACAAATGGCAGGTTAGCCATTACTATTACAAGGGTACAGATATAACATTGTGTATAGAAAAGGGGAACTTAATAATGCTGATGCTTTATCCAGATTAACTATGGAAGCCCGATCACAACAAAATTCTAAGAAAGTTACCACCAAATTAATTGACCATCCAAGTTCAAATGAATGTTAAAATTTCACAAACTTGTGAACAGGATGTTAATTCCTTATTCTTAAAGCAAGATGGTGAGTTTCCTGTTACACAAGTATCACATACAAAAATTGATGACAGGAAAACATCCCACAATGTACCATCAAATTGTTTAAATACTTCCCGTCAGGTCACGTCCGAAACTGCTGAGAGTCAAACACTGGAACGAACCACCAAATCAGTTACTTGAACTGACCATAGAATATGATTATAAGGAAAGTCCCTACATTTCTGTTTTAGACTAGAAATGTGTCATAATGCCACGGATGCCCCCGCATGCAGCCAAAATTTCAGATGTTATAATATTTAGTTCCAAAATATGATAAACAAGATCAACAAGGAAAGGCGGCGTTCAATGAACGCAACCCCCACATGACCCAGCAACAAGAACCAATGGCAAGGAGCCCAGGGGGACCCCAAACAAAAACAGGACAGGGCAAAGACAGAGCACGGACAGGTTAATCATTAAATGATAATTAATTTGATTAACTGATTAGGAATTCAAAGAAAATAAAAATAGGCCCACAAAGGGGAAGGGGACAGGAGACCGGGGGGAGGGGGTGGGGAGTAATCAAAGAAATAAAAACTAGAGGCAATGGGGAAGATACTTACCGTAGACGAGAAAACAACAAGGGACACAAGCAAAAGTGTCACCAAAACAGTATGAAACAACATAAGACATACATCTGAGGAACACAGTGGGGCGCCGCCTTGGAACGGTCAGCAGCATAATAATGACTGCTGGGAGTTTAAACCGGTTAATGGTGCACCAAACCTCGCTCTTAGCCCCACCATGTTCCTATAAACGAGACAGTGTAAATAAAATGAATCCCCGCCAAGTGAAATTCTAACAGTTGTCATGGTTACAAAGGGTTAAATAAGTAAAAAAAACTAAAATGATCATGTAGAAACATATAAAAGTAAACCCAATGACCATAACAAAAAGTACTCAAATGTCCTAAAGGAAGACAGAGCAACAAGAAAATCACCTACAAGGGCCGACGAAGCAAGGGCTAAGAAGACGAACATTAAACATTCATATCGACAAAACACTTCTGACCACAACAGGCATTTCCTAAAAGTAACCTTTTCTTAATAAAGTATCCCGATTTCATCGATTTACCAAGTATTTTTCGTGATAAACGTGTCACTAATTCAGTTCCTTTATACTTCAAAAAACATCCGAGATACCAATTATTTTGCTATAAATATAAGAAACCTGTAAGAAATATCATATTTAATTACAACAAAAGTGGTTTCTGACTTAGATTATTCAGTCTAATACTCCAACAACTTGAAGACTGCAATACTTCTGAATTCTGTAATTCAGATTTTGGCCATATAATCACTGGTAATTTTGATATAATTGCAGACAAAAAGAATTCGTAACTTATTCTTGAAAGACCTAAATACAGAATTCCTCGCTGGAGATTGATTTTAATGCTTGTCGTGGTCAGATTGCTGAATCTATAGAGGATTTTTCGGGTCAAATGGTGTCGCCGTGAAAATGCGGATAGTAATGCTACTGGTTACATGGAAACGTAACATCTTTAAAATTATTGATTTCACGTATAATTTTATTCGTGGAAATTTGGAAACACATCTTTTGCCACCTAAAACCAAGAGTTACTTTAAGACATTCTGAAAAAAGATATTCTAGCTTTTCATTCAAAAATTTGTTTTGGTGCCAAGCGGGACAAGGCGCGGCTAATTAATATTATAATTGTTTGACGAATCCATTACATTAACGTTTTTGCATAAGGAACTAAATAGCACTAAATGCGTTTTCTAAAACCTCTGCCTCCGAAAAAGACATTGTAAACAATCATATTACTAATATTTCCAATCTTAAAGTCCAAATTAATGAAAAAGAAACTCAAACTTCCTATTAATGGTATTGGATTCCCAAATTACATAAAAAAAAACCTTACAAAGCCAGATTTATTGCTAATTCTACAATCTTGCACTTACAAAGTAAACTTTCTATTTTATTGACGTCTTGTTTGACTCCATTAAACACATGTAATTAGATATGTGGATAAAGGTCTATGAAAACACAGGCAAACATCTCTTTTGGTCAATTAAAAATTCTGGGTGAAATCTTGGATAAAATTCAAAATTAATAACTTTCAAGCTTCAACTGTCAGTACATACGATTTTTTCTACACTTTATACAACTTTGCCACATAAATTAATCAATGATAAACTAATTTCCCTAATTCAGAAAAACTTTTGCACGGGAAAAAAGTTACCTTTCTAGCATGTAATTCTAAACAAAGCTTTTTTTACTAACGGTATTTTGTTAAACATTATACTATTGTGGTGACTTGGTGACGAAGTTTTGTAGAGCACTCTCTTTTCTTTTAGACAAACATTTTATGTCAGGTTTGGTAATACCTTATTTAAAAAACAGATATAGGAATTCCTATGGTTACTAATTTGTGCACACCCCTGGTCGCCGATTTGTTTTTGTTACTTGCTATTGATGAAAAGAGACTTTTTAGTTGAATCTATCTGAAGCAGAAACAACAAGATGTTTTATAGGTCGCATTTAATAATACTTCCGATACCCTTGAAGATTTTTTTTAAACTTGGGATAATCCTTTTTTTTGTTTCAAATGGGCGGGAATTTATCCGAAATGAACTAAAAACTTAAAAAAAACAAAACTTTTTTTAAAATTTTATTTACATTTTTTTTGGATCTTCAAAATTACTACAACAAAAATTTTCTATTCCCCCACAAAAAATTTATGATAAAAAAAGATGACTTTGATTTTTTGAAATATTTAAATTTAAATCCACATTTGGATGGAACGAAACCCCATGAAAACATCCAAAGGGGGTTTTAAATGTTTCTCATTTAATTTAAAAGTTTCCCCTAAAAGGTTTTAAAACAACTAAAGGTTTTAAAACGAGCGGAATTTTTTTTAAAATTCCCAAGAAGTTTTCTAAAACAGGGCTAAAACCGCTATCAATTAAAATTACGGAAATATTTTACTAAATTTTACAATCGTAACTTTGCATTTAATTTCTAAATTCAATAGTGATTTAAAAACTCTTCTGCGACAAGGGATTAGCCGAAGCCTGGTTTTATGGCGATGTGGTTTTACAAACTTCGTAAGATTTTGGGTCATGGCTAATTTTTCTGCTGTTTTTTACTAAAAATCATTAAACGTTTTTTTTAAAATAGAGGTTATGACCCTACTAATTTTAAGACATACTGCATGTTTTAGTGTTCAACTCCCTTTTACCAGTTGGACACTACGCTTTTCCTCTTTTTGATTGCATCTTGACGGACCAAGTGGGAGGACTCTATGATGGAATAGTTCGTAAAAGCCCTTTGGGACTGAATTGTCTTTTAATGTTCGTCTTCTGCCTTGCTTCGTCGGGCCCTTGTAGGTTGATTTTCTTGTTGCTCTGTCTTCCTTTAGGACATTGAGTACTTTTGTTATGGTCATTGGGTTGGTTTACTTTTATATGTTTCTAAACATGATCATTTTAGTGTTTTACTTATTTAACCTTTTGTAACCAATGACAACTGTTAGAATTTCACTTGGCGGGGATTCATTTTATTTACAACTGTCTCGTTTATAGGAACATGGTGGGGCTAAGAGCGAGGTTTGGTGCACCATTAACCGGTTTAAAACTCCCCAGCAGTCATTATTATGCTGCTGACCGTTCCCAAGGCGGCGCCCCACTGTGTTCCTCAGATGTATGTCTATGTTGTTTCCATACTGTTTTGGTGAACACTTTTACTTGTGTCCCTTGTTGTTTTTCTCGTTCTACGGTAAGTATCTTCCCCATTGCCTCTAGTTTTTTATTTCTTTGATTTTGATTAAGCCCCCCCCCCCCCCTTCCCCGGTCTTCTGTCCCCTTCCCCTTTGTGGGCCTATTATTATTTTCTTTGAATTCCTAATCAGTTAAAAATTATTTATCATTTAATGATTAACGTGTCGTTGCCCCTGTCCTTTTTTATGTTTGGGTCCGCCTGGGCTCCTTGCCATTGGTTCTTGTTGCTGGATCATATGGGGTTGCGTTCATTGAACGCCGCCTTTCCTTGTTGATCTTGTTTTTCATATATTAAGACAATTCAGTCCCAAAGGGCTTTTACGAACTAATCCATCATAGAGTCTCCCACTTGGTCCGTCAGATGCAATCAAAAGAGGAAAGCGTAGTGTCCAACTGTAAAAGGGTTGAAACACTAAACATGCAGTATGTCTTAAAATAGTAGGGTCATAACCTCTTTTAATAAAACGTTTAATGATTTTAGTAAAAAACAGCAGAAAAATTACCATGACCCAAAATCTACGAAGTTTTGTAAATCACATCGCCATAAAAACCAGGCTGGCTAATCCCTTGTCGCAGAAGAGTTTTTTTAAATCACTATTGAATTTGGAAAATTAAATCAAAGTTACGATTGTAAAATTTTAGTAAAATATTTCCGTAATTTATGATAGCGGTAGCCCTGTTTTAGAAGCTTGCTGGTAATAAAAATATTCCGCTCGTTGAAATCCTTTTACGTTGCTACAAGGCTCTAGCGAATCTAATTAACTGGGGAAACATAAACCCCGTAAGATGTTGCATGAGGTACGTCTCCATCTAAATGTGGATAATTAACTATACAATATTCAAAGTCATCTCTTTTATCATAGATTTTCGTGTGAATAGAATTGTTGTTGATAGTAATATGAAGATCCAAAAATGATGTACTAAAATTTGAAGAGTTCGTTTTATTAAGTTGTAGTTCATGCGGATAAATGTCAGACACCATTTGATCAAAATAAGGTTTGCACAAATTATTTTTTTTTATTTTAAGTTCAAAGCCCTTAAAACTTCTCAATTTTTAAACCATTTTCATACAATGTTCAAGGCACTGAAATTATTCAGTCTTAACCTTTTGAAAATAGCATATTGCATATTTGTAGCCAAAATAATGGCTACATACATTTCCACAAAAGTATGTGTTTCAAAATTCTGGAAACAAAGTGATCCCTCGGAAGCATTAATCACAACAAAATAACATAAGAATTGCAGACTCGGTTTGATTGAGTCTGTACATGAGGTATAATGAATAAGTGCAACATCCCTCACGCCCCCTAGCACCGGCTTGAGCGGTACTCAATTCTCAACACTTTATAGTGCTGGCATCAATGATCCCGAAGGACCAGAAAATATAACAACACTGAAGTGAAGTACGGGGCAACTTTTTACGGCTGCCACACGGCACTTGACACCTGCTGTTGTGAAGTACAAAATTCTGGAAACAAAGTGATCCCTCGGAAGCATTAATCACAACAAAATAACATAAGAATTGCAGACTCGGTTTGATTGAGTCTGTACATGAGGGATAATGAATAAGTGCAACATCCCTCACGCCCCCTAGCACCGGCTTGAGCGGTACTCAATTCTCAACACTTTATAGTGCTGGCATCAATGATCCCGAAGGACCAGAAATTATAACAACACTGAAGTGAAGTACGGGGCAACTTTTTACGGCTGCCACACGGCACTTGACACCTGCTGTTGTGAAGTACAAAATTCTGGAAACAAAGTGATCCCTCGGAAGCATTAATCACAACAAAATAACATAAGAATTGCAGACTCGGTTTGATTGTGTCTGTACATGAGGGATAATGAATAAGTGCAACATCCCTCACGCCCCCTAGCACCGGCTTGAGCGGTACTCAATTCTCAACACTTTATAGTGCTGGCATCAATGATCCCGAAGGACCAGAAAATATAACAACACTGAAGTGAAGTACGGGGCAACTTTTTACGGCTGCCACACGGCACTTGACACCTGCTGTTGTGAAGTACAAAATTCTGGAAACAAAGTGATCCCTCGGAAGCATTAATCACAACAAAATAACATAAGAATTGCAGACTCGGTTTGATTGAGTCTGTACATGAGGGATAATGAATAAGTGCAACATCCCTCACGCCCCCTAGCACCGGCTTGAGCGGTACTCAATTCTCAACACTTTTCAAAAATTTTCCAACATTCAGGAAAGATAAGTTTGTCCAAAATCATTTAACCACGACCAAATTCAAACTTAAACTGCTTATTCCTTAGATGTATCTATATTATTTTCAAAGTGAAAGGGACATAACTCTGCCAAAAAATCATCAAACCATGACCAAATTCCAACTTGACCTGCCCATTCCTTTGACATATCCATATTTTAAATTTGAGTTGAGTATGTAACACTGTTGGGTAGATAATGAACGGAAACTATAAATTTCATAAATATTTTCAAAGTGAAAGGGGCATTTCTCTGCCAAAAATCATTGAACCATGACCAAATTCGAACTTGGCTTGGGCATTCCAAAAACATATCCATATGTCAAATTTGAGTTGAATGTGTTGTACCGTTGGGGAGATAATAAACAGAAACTGAAAATTTCATATTATTTTCAAAGTGAAAGGGGCATAACTCTGCCAAAAATCATTGAACCATGACCAAATTTGAACTTGACCTGCACATTCCGTTGACGTATCCATATGTCAAGTTTGAGTTGAATGTGTTGTACCGTTGGGGAGATAATAAACAGAAACTGAAAATTTCATATTATTTTCAAAGTAAAAGGGGCATAACTCTGCCAAAAATCATCAAACCATGACCAAATTCGAACTTGACCTGTATTTTCTCATGACATATTCATATGTTAAGTTTGAGTTGAATGTGTTATACCGTTGGGGAGATAATGAACGGAAACTGAAAATTTCATATTATTTTAAAGTAAAAGGGGCATAACTCTGCCAAAAATCATCGAACCATAACCAAATTCGAACTTGACCTGTATTTTCTCATGACATATTCATATCTTAAGGTTCATTGAACGCCGCCTTTCCTTGTTGATCTTGTTTATCATATTTTATGCTCACAACCGTGTTTGTTGGGGT